>NW_015389254.1:16243-19187 GCF_001527695.2 Protobothrops mucrosquamatus
GGATAGGTAGACAGACAGACAGACCACCTGGGGGTACAATACAAATATGGAACCAGGGGTCATTTCCAGGCTGGGGGGCCCTTCTGATCCAGGGACGGGGAACGGGAGCATCTCAGCCAGCAGGAGGGAGGCCGATTCAGCCTCAGGGTCCCACAGAGAGCCAGAGGGGCAGCCTATACATCTGACAGATAGACACTTCAGAAGGGGGGGGGATGATGTTCGGTGGGACAGGTGCACCTTCATGCAGGACAGGACTCACCTGATGGGACAGGGAGGCTCCGTGGGGGAGACTGGATCCTGTAACTAACCTGGGCCCCTGGACAGGTAACCCCCAGCCCCATGAACGGAACAAGGAAGTAACTAAATCACTCTCAGATTCCAGCCATGGACTCCTAGCAACCACACCGACCGATTTTCCCCAAGGCCATCTCCTCTTAAGACTGAGTCTGGACAGCCGCTTGTCTGAAATGGTTGAGGATTTCCTGCCTGAGCAGGGGGTTGGGCTAGATGACCTCCAAGGTCCCTTCCAACATCATCATCATCATCATCATCATCATCATCATCATCATCATCATCATCATCATCATCATTATTATTATTATTATTATTATTATTATTATTATTATTGTCTTTTATTCATTAGACATGAACCTCAGTCAACTGAACATTCAAATTGGCTGGGGCTGATGGTAGTCACGGGTTGCTACTAGCATCCTAGGTGTCAACCAGGTATCTCCTTAAAATATAAGATGTTCCAAGGAGCGCAGTCCACCCGCTGAACCATTCATGAAGACCTGGAAGGGGGGAGGACCCGAGGCGAATCCCTGGCCCCTGCCCACTCTCCGTGGAGGGGTGTCCGTGCAGGACCCCTGGGCGGGTCAGCCAGCCATGGGCCCTCCTCATGCCTTGCAGCCCACAAAAACCGAGCCTGCAAAAAAAAGGACGCCAAGAGATACTTTATCATTTCTTTACAACAATTTCACCATCTTTTAAGGAAGCAGTTTGATCAAAACAGGAGATATGATAAGCCAGCAAGATCAGTTCCTGGCAAAAACAAAAAAAAACAAAAAAAACCCACCCCACCCCCCAAACTTCTGCTAATTGTTGTCTTGTTTTCAAAAGTTCCTCCTCTCTGTATGACCAGCTCTAAACTCTAATGTTGCGGTCAACATTTTTTAAAATGCTGAGATCTGCATTCATTCCTTGCAAAACTAGCTAGGGTCAGCTATGATAGCCGCCTTCCAGTATCTGAGGGGCTGCCCCCAAGAAGAGGAGGGGGTCACGTTATTCCCCAAAGCACCAGACGGCAGGACAAGAAATGATGGATGGAAATGAATTAAGGAGGGAAGCAACCAGTGGAACCACCTGCCTCTAGAAGCGGTGAATGCTCCAACACTGGAGGTTTTTAAGAAGAGACTGGACAGCCATTTCTCTGAAATGGTACAGGGTTTCCTGCCTGAGCAGAGGGTTGGACTAGATGACCTCCGAGGTCCCTTCCAACTTCATTATTATTATTAGTATAACCTGGAATTAAGGAGAAACTTCCTATCAGTGAGGACAATTAACCAGTGGAACAGCTTGCCACCAGAAGTTACGAATGCTCCAACACTGGGTGTTTTTAACAAGAGACCGGACAAACCACTTGTCTGAAATGGCGTAGGGTTTCCTGCCTGAGCAGGGGGTTGGACTAGAAGACCTCCAAGGTCCCTTCCATCTCCGTTATACTATTCTGTTCTACGTTTTGTTGTCACGTGGGGCTGGTCTTCAGAGAAACTGGGGCTTCACACAATCCATCCGTGGTCCACTGTGGCTGGCCAGGGAAGCCGGGAGGACTGGAAGGGCTGGACGGAGGCAGGGAGGTCAAGCCGTTGACCCGATTGCTTGGTCTTCAATGGGGGGGGACCGAGACCTCCTCGGGGTGACTTCCCCTGCCTGCCCCCTTGAAAGCCCAGGCTTCAAAATACCTTCTCCAGAAAAAAGGGATGTCCAGAAGAGCTTCTAGAGAAAGGGCTGACCAGCCACCGCTTGGACACCCTTAGGGAAGGAAGTTTGTTTGGAGAATTTATTTATTTATTAGTAAAATGTATATTGCCACCTGCTCCCACGTGGCGACTCAAGGCGGCTTACACAGATATAAAACCACTCTATAAAAGGAAGAAAAATAATAACACATTCAAGCTGACCATTTGATGGGCCCCATCCTGCTCTGGGATGGAGCTCAGCCCTTCCAATGGCGCCTTCTCCAGTCTTGGGGAAAGCCAGCGGAGGATTCGGGCCCAACACTGGCCAGGCCCCGGGGGCCGCTCTGCTCCCTCCTGGTTCAGCTTTTCCTCCCGATGGGCACCCCTGGCAGGAGAGATCCAGCAGCTGCAATTGGGAAGCTGTGGATTATGGTCTACAGCTGTACGTGAACCAGACCTCAGTTGCTTGTTCAACAGCGAGGTCCATGGTGCACGGCGTTGCCGTCAATGTGCTTTGCGCAGCTCCATCTGCTGTTCCCCTCATGACCCTTCCTGGATTAGGAGGCCCTTCAGTATAATCAATCACCTGTGCCTGGGCATCTGGTAGCTTGACTACAGCAACATGCTCTACGTGGGGCTGCCCTTGGAAACTATCCTGAAATTTCCATTGGTCTAGAAGACAGCAACAGAGGTGGCGATGGGCACACCTTGGCGTGCCCATTTGGCACCCACAGTCCGTGAGGTACCCTGGTTGCTTGTGGGTGCAATTCAAGATGTTAGCTGTGATCTAGAAATCCTTATGTGGCATTGAGTCTGGATACTGGTTGCCTGTCTCTTACCGACCCCTCACCTCCAGGATATAAACGGTTTCAGCTCCTCCCCTGGGCTCTCTGCATTAGGGCATGGCAGGCCAAAATAAGAATAGAATAGAATAGAATAGAATAGAATAGAATAGAATAGAATAGAATAGAATAGAATAGAAT
>NW_015389254.1:19997-29339 GCF_001527695.2 Protobothrops mucrosquamatus
CACCGGATCACAAGGGGGAGCATCACAGCAGCCCCTGCCCACCTCATGGAGGAGCAAGGAAGCAAAGGGCTGGACTAGAGGACCTCTAAGGCCCCTTCCGACTTTGTTATTCTATGTTATGGTTTATTTTGGGAAAAGGGGTTGTGGCTGGTTGGGGACCAATGCAGAATCGTTTTCGTACGCAAAGAAATCCCACTTTAAAGTATGAAGATTAGTGATACATTTAAAGGGACAATAAAGTTATTATTCTATCCGGTTCTTCTATTCTGTTCTCCGCCTCGGCAACTTGAAGCAGTGCGGACTTCAACTCCCAGAATTCCACAGCCCACAAAGGCTCCTGGGAGTCGAAGTCCACTCTTTTTCCAGTCGCCCAGGTGGAGAAACTGGGGCCCAGGGGCTCCCCTCCCGCCTCTCCACTGGGGGGGGGCTCCTTTCCCTTCCGCTCCTCCCCCGGGGTCTCCTTCCACAGAGGACCCCGGAGGTCACGTGGTTACACTGGGGGGGTCCTGTGGACAGGTGGGGGAGGGGCAAAAGCGGTTTATTTTGGGCTAGTAAGTCGAAGACCCCTCCACAGAATTTCCGCCTTCTCCCTTGAAGGGGGCCTTGTCGTCTGAGAAAGGAGGGGGGGCAACCAGAAAAACTTACAATATTCAATGGTGAAAAAAGCAAGGTTCTACATTTAGGCAAGAAAAACCAAATGTACAGGTATAGTATAGGGGGTACCTTGCTCAATAGTAGTAACTGTGAGAGGAACCTCGGAGTCCTAGTGGACAATCCCTTAAATAGGAGCCAGCCGTGTGCTGCAGCTGCCAAAAAGGCCAACACAGTGCTGGGCTGCATGAACAGAGGGAGAGAATCAAGATCACATGAAGTATTAATACCACTTTACAATCCCTTGGTAAGGCCACACTTGGAATACGGCATCCGGTTTTGGTCACCACGATATAAAAACGATGTTGAGGCTCTAGAACAGTGATGGCGAACCTTTTAGAGACTGAGTGCCCAAACTGCAACCCAAAACCAATTTATGCATCGTCGGGTGCCGAGTGGGTGTGGCCCATTGGCTGGGTGTGGCCAATTGGGTGGGCGTGGCCCATTGGGTGGCCATGGCTGCAGTGGTAATCGCAGACTGGGTGGGACTAAAAAGTTCAATCAATCAATTCCAACTTTGCAAGGTCTTTTTTTTCCCCGTGAGAAGTTTAAATTGATTGATTGAACCTTTTTTTTTTTTGCACATGGCAGCGGAGGCCTAAAGCGAAAAGGTTTTATAAAAAACAAGCTGAAGGCCTAGGACTGGGGCAACAGCGCAAGTGCCCACAGAGAGGGCTCTGAGTGCCACCTCTGGCACCCGTGCCATGGATTCGCCACCACTGCTCTAGAAAGAGTGCCGAGAAGAGCAACAGAGATGATTAGGGGACTGGAGGCTAAAGCATATAAGGAACGGTTGCTGGAATTGGGTCTGTCTAGTTTAACGAAGAGAAGGACGAGGGGGGACAGGATAGCAGCGTTCCAGTATCTCAGGGGCTGCCCCAAAGAAGAGGGAGTCAAGCGATTCTCCAAAGCGCCTGAGGGCAGGACAAGAAGCAACGGGTGGAAACTAACCAAGGAGAGAAGCAACCTGGAACTAAGGAGAAACTTCCTGACAGTGAGAACAATTAACCAGTGGAACCACCTGCCTCCAGAAGCGGCGAATGCTCCAACACTGGAAGTTTTTAAGAAGAAACTGGACAGCCATTTGGTATCTGGTATAGGGTTTCCTGCCTGAGCAGGGGGTTGAACTAGATGACCTCCAAGGTCCCTTCCAACTTCGCCCCACTAAACGCACCACTCGTGGGGTTGGGGCAAGGCAACTTCAGTACTCTGGACTTCAACTCCCAGAATCCCCCAGGAAGCCAGTCTGATTCGGGGCCTCCCAGGGTAAGGGTGGGGGCAGGGTCTGCTATCCGCCTTCTGGAGCGCCCCCCCTCGACCCCACCCCCACCCCCTGGTTCCCAGGGCCCCTTCTCATTCTGAAGAGACCCTAAAACCCAGCCCAGCCTGCTGAATTTCACTGGTGGCCTGGAGGAGGGGGGTGGGGGTGGGGTGTGTGGATGCAGATATTCCAAGTTTTCCTGGTTGCCCCCCCTCCTTTCTCATACGACAAGGCCCCCTTCAAGCGAGAAGGCGGAAATTCTGCCGAGGGGTCTTCGACTTACTAGCCAAAGAGAAACCCCTGTTGCCCCCCCCACCTGTCCACAGGACCCCCCCCAGTATAATCACGTGACCTCCGGGGTCCTCTTTGGAAGGAGACCCCAGGGGAGGAGCGGAAGGGAAAGGAGCCCCCCCCAGTGGAGAGGCGGGAGGGGAGCCCCTGGGCCCCGGTTTCTCCACCTGGGCAACTGGAAAAAGAGTGGACTTCGACTCCCAGGAGCCTTTGCGGGCTGTGGAATTCTGGGAGTTGAAGTCCGCACCGCTTCAAGTTGCCGAGGCGGAGAACAGAGTAGAAGAACCGGATAGAATAATAACTTTATTGTCCCTTTAAATGTATCACTAATCTTCATACTTTAAAGTGGGATTTCTTTGCGTACGAAAACGATTCTGCATTGGTCCCCAACCAGCCACAACCCCTTTTCCCAAAATAAACCAGAACATAGAATAACAAAGTCGGAAGGGGCCTTAGAGGTCCTCTAGTCCAGCCTTTTGCTTCCTTGCTCCTCCCCAGCTAGGGAGGGCTTTTCAGAGATGGGGGATGCAACCCCTCCCTCCCTCCTCCCCCCTTCTCTGGGCATGAGGTGGGCAGGGGCTGCTGTGATGCTCCCCCTTGCGATCCGGTGGGCTGACTTTGCTACTTCCACAAAATTCAGGCTTTGGAGCTTCCTCAAACCAGATTACGCCCCCCCTCCCCCTTGCAAGCCTAATTCCAATGGGTGGCAATAAACAGAAGGCACTCTGCACATGCTTCAGCAAACAGTACTCCCTTTAATAATGGTTTCTCCTTTGGTCAAAACTGGTTATGGGCCTCTGTCGATGGGGGAGACATGCTCTCTGCTTGCACGGAGGCTGTTCAAGGCGGGGTGAGGTCATGGATGCGATCCTGGACCCATTTTTCTGACGGATCGGCACAGGTCTTTATGCCTCTTTTTGTGACGAATCTGCAAAGGAAATGTCTGCATGTCATGTAATGTAACTACATGTAAGGGAACACCGCATATCTGCAGAAATGCACATGACCCAAGACAGAATGTCTCCAGAATGTATATGGGTCAGTATAAAAGAAAACAAAAGTGACATTGCCATAGGTGTATGCTACAGGTCACCCAACGAAGCAGAAGAAATAGATGGACTCTTTGCTAATCAATTAACAATGATATGTAGGAAACACACCACAGTAGTAATGGGAGACTTCAACAAACAGATTCCTAACCAACCGAGCCAACAACTTTGTCACCCAAAAGGTGGAGGAGGGAACTAGACGTAAAGCCACACTGGACCTAATTCTTAGTAGTAGGGAAGAAGTGATAGAGGGAGTTGAAATTGGAAGAGCCTTGGGCGAGAGTGACCACGTCATGCTGGAATTCAATATAATGCAAACACAAGCAATAGAAAATAAACCAACCAGTGTCTTAATCAAGACTACGGTTTAGCCCAGTGTGTCTCCACCTTGGGCCAAGCTGACTGGGGAATTCTGGGAGTTGAAGTCCACCCCTCTTAAAACGCCCAAGACTGAGACCTACTTAGTGAGCAATTTGGTGAGAAGGAAGCTTAGAGGGTCTCCTGAACCTCTTGCAAGGCTGAGCCCAGAAGACCCTCAACAGCCATTCTGGGAAACTTACACGACGCCCGGCTGGCTGCATCTGCCGTTGGTGTATTCAAAAGATTTCAACAGGCTCAGCGGGATGGGACGTGTCACGAAGTCAAAGCAGCAATAGGTGGGCCCAACATCCACTGGGGAGGGAAACAGAGAAGGAGTGATGGATGCCACACCATGGGGTGGAGAAGCTCTCTTCCCCCCCCCCCTCCCTGTCCTGGGGTGGGCAGGAAACTCTCCGGTGTAAGATTTACAGCACAAGAGCAACAAAGACGATTAAGGGGCTGGAGGATAAAATATATGTGAGGAATGGCTCCAGGATTTGAGTATGGCCAGTCTAGAGAAAAGTAGGGGGCACATGACATCAGCGTTGCAGTATTTGTGGGGCTGCCACAGAGAAGAGGGGGTCACCTTATTCTCCAAAGCGCCTGAAGGCAGGACAAGAAGCAACGGATGGAAACTAACCAAGGAGAGAAGCAACCTAGAACTAAGGAGAAACTTCCTGACAGTGAGGACAATTAACTGGGGGAACAGAAGTTGCCTTCAGACGTTGTGGAGGCTTTGAAGAAGAGACTGGACAACCACTTGTCTGAAGTGGTATAGGTAATGTCTCCTACTTGAACAGGGGGCTGGACTAGAAGACCTCCAAGGTCCCTTCCAGTGCAACGACTCTGTTTTCTGTGTTACAAAAAGGGGCAGAGGGTCTCCACAGACCCCACAGGAAAGGTCTCCCTTGTGGACTCCACACGACTTGTTTTCATGTGTGGATCGGACTGACCACACCAGGTCTGGATGAGCCTCCCAGCTGGAGACCTCCCCTGCCCTGAGCAAGGATGCTGTTCAGCTCAGAGCCTTCCTCAAAGCTGGCCTGGGGTCCTGGGGGTCCCCAGCTGTGCCCCATTACATGGCTCCTCTTATGGGGAGAGGGGTGCCTGCCCTCTCTCTAACACCCCCCCCAAGGACCATCTTGGGAAGGATGGGGGACCCTGTCTTTAACTGCCCGTCTCCACCCTGGTCCGGCCCAAAGACATCGCAGTGGGGCAGAAGACCCCCAGGGCTCTCCCCAGAGGAAGGGGCTGGGCTAGGGCCACAGGGCGTCGCTCAGGGTCAGTAGCCAGATTGGGGGAGGTTTTGTTACGCTGAAAAGGGGAGGAAAGAGAGACTTACCATTCTTGTAGTCGGGCTGGACCGCAGGGATTGCACCTGAAAGAGAGAGATGGGGGGGCATTGTGACTCCCCCAATTCCCCCCCTTCCCCCATGGCTGAGAACTGAGGTGCCCCTGCTAGAAGGAAGCCCTCTAGACAATCGCCGGGGCCCTCCGGAGGGTTGCAAGAGAGGGGGGGCTGGAGAAAGCCAAGCGGATCAGAGACTCACTGAGACCCTCCACAGCCAGGGTGATGGAGACCACCAGGAACAGAAAGGCGAAGAGGGTCTTCATCTTCAGAGATGGGAGGGAGAGCAGCTCCAGTCTTATCTCGGGGGTATCGGCACTGGGCGCCCAACGCCGCTCGGCTTCCAGATGCCTCTTTATAGGAAGTGGCAGCTGCAACTGTGGGAAACACGTGGGGGGCTCCCCCACCAGGGCGTGACCACAAAGCTGTGGGGCCAGGGAGGCTCCCGGATGCTGTGAAGGAGCATTTTGCACAAAGTCTTGACTTGCATCACCCTGGAAGGTCAGGAAATTTATTTTAAGATAGCACCCACCCACCCACCCACCCATCCATCCATCCATCCATCCATCTACCCACCAGAGTCATAAAAGAGCCAAGGTTGCCTACCCCTGGTCTAGGCCGACAATAATAACTAGATCTAAACATAGATAAGGAGGGGGAAAAAGGTGTTTAATCCATATCCATTAATGTTAATGGTCTCAACGCTCCAATTATTATTATTATTATTATTATTATTAATTTAATTTATATCCCGCCCTTCTCCTTGCGGACTCAGGGCGGCTAACAACCAGATAAAACACTAATCCCCAGAACTACAATATTAAAAACATAAGTAAATAAAATAAAAAGGAAAAAGTTTTCTGTCAGAAAAGTCAGATTTAATTTTTTTTAAAAAAGGCTACCATGGCATGGTTTCCGTTGCCATTTTGATCTTTTTTGACCCCCTCCTTGCAGACACCCCTGGACCTTTTTAGCTGGAATAGAAAACGCCCTAGAACAGCGTGGCTCACCCTCAGGGACTATAAGATGGGAGGACTTCAACTCCCAGAATGCACCGGGCAGCATGCCGGACTGCTTGGAGTGAGATAATACCAATAGGCTGATGATATCCAGGTTTTATCTCCACCGCAGACGGCCCGGGTGGCGGTTGTGTCTCAGCGCCTGAGGGGGGGGCTGGGGGGGCTGCAGCAACTTCAGCTCAAGCGAGCGAGACCGAGGGGCTCTGAGTTCTTGGACCTCCCATCCCTGGTCTTGGAATGGGGGGGGCGTTTCCAAACAAGGCATGAGGAGGGCCCATGGCTGGCTGACCCCCCAGGGGCCCTCCACGGACACCCCTCCACGGAGACCCGGCAGGGGCCAGGGGTTCGCCTCGGGTCCTCCGCCCTTCCAGCTCTTCATGAATGGTTCAGCGGGTGGAGGAGAGGCTGGCCCGTTTAGCCAATCGCACAGAATGGGGTAATAATAATAATAATAATAATAATAATAATAATAATAATAATAATAATAATAATAATAATAATAATAATAATTATTATTATTATTATTATTATTATTATTATTATTATTATTATTATTATTATTATTATAGGAGTCAGTAGAAACATTAGAAAATTTGTGCAAACATCGATGGCACAATGGAAGACACAGTTGCAGATCAATGGTGAGAGTCTGGGAGAGGTTAACATCAAGAGAGGAATATTTTTCTTTAAAAAAATTTTTTTTATTAATAAAATAGTTAAAACAAAAAAGGACATAACGTGACGTTCCAGTATATATACTCCTAACAATTTGTTCCTTGTCATACATATAATTCCTAATCTCTATATCTACATATTTTCCTATATAATACAGTCTCAAATTTGTTTCTCTATATACTAGCATACAGTTTTATATTCCACAATCTTAACACTAACTTAAAACCCAAACAATTCTCCTTGACTCGTGCCAGCAATACAATTTGTCCCAGATTTCAAAATAGTCCGTTTCTATCTTGTCCTTTAATTCCATAGTGAGCCTCTCCATATCAGCACACGATAAGATTTTGTATAAAATCTCTTCTTCTGGTGGAATTTCTTTGTTCCTCCAGTTTTGGGCGTAGGCCAATCTGGCAGCCGTGAAAATAGGTAACATCAAGTAGAGTGCCCCTTTATCGTATTTCTGCATGATGATACCTAGTAAGAAGAGTTCTGCTTTTAGCTCTACCTCTGTCATTAGTATTTCTTCCAGCCATTTTTTAACATTGTTCCAAAAGTCACGGGCTTTTGAGCACTCCCACCACATATGATGATGATGATGATGATGATGATGATGATGATGATGATAACAATAATAATAATAACAATAACAATAATAATAATAATAATAATAATAATAATAATAATAATAATAATAATAATAATAATAATAAAGTTGGAAGGGACCTTGGAGGTCATCTAGTCCAACCCCTTGCTCAGGCAGGAAACCCTATACCCTTTCAGACAAATGGCTGTCCAGTCTCTTCTTAAAAACTTCCAGTGTTGGAGCATTCACCGCTTCTGGAGGCAGGTGGTTCCACTGGTTAATTGTTCTCACTGTCAGGAAGTTTCTCCTTAGTTCTAGGTTGCTTCTCTCCTTGATTAGTTTCCATCCGTTGCTTCTTGTCCTGCCTTCAGGCGCTTTGGAGAAGAGCTTGACTCCCTCTTCTTTGTGGCATATGCTCCAACAGAACATTCCAACAGAAGAAGAGATTTTATACAAAATCTTATCGTGTGCTGATATGGATAGGCTTACTATGGAATTAAAGTACAAGACAGAAACGGACTATTTTGAAATCTGGGACAAATATGTCCCTCTTGCCAATTTACATTTCCAGCACGTAGGAGAAATATTTGGGCCCATTTTAGCTAACCTTGTGGGTGAGAGATGCCATCTATAAAACATTTTGTAAAGGTTTTCTTTGTAGGATGTGGCCAGGGTGAGCTTCCTATTTTGTACCCATGGTTCTTTGCCAGATATGCAGATCAAAGTTGAGATCAAAGTCCCTTCTCCACATTAACATGGTTTCTTTTAGCTGTTCTTCGTACATTGCCTGATCTAACAAATAATGATATGACTTTTTAATCATTTTATCCTCAGTACCTAATAATATTTTATCCAACCCTATCCATTCTATTTTTATGCCTAGTTCTTTTTTGCCTTTCCAATATCTCGCCTGTAATTGAAGGTATGCCCACCATTCTAATTCTATCCCTTCGTCTTGAAGAATTTTCCTGGATTTCAATTCCCCCTTTCTCGTCTAGTACCTTTTTATATGTTATAATCTTCCCTAATTGAATAAACTTTGGATGGACAATTAACCAGTGGAACCGCTTGCCACCAGGAGTTGTGGGTGCTCCATGATTGAAGGTTTTTAAGAAGAGGCCAGACAGTCACTTGTCTGAGATGCTATATAGGTCCTCCTGCTTGAGCAGGGGGCTGGACTAGAAATTAGTGCCCCCAAGCCAGCGGACCTTCGTAAGGCCCTGAAGACCTGGTTCCAGGCCGGGGGCCCGAGAGTCTGCAAGGAGCCACCTCTTCGTTCTGGTGGTGATGTGGGTTTTTGTTTCTCGGTTGCTTGTATTTTAATTTTTATCATTGGTTATTCTTTTTGTTCAAGATTAATTCTGTTCGCTGCCCAGAGTCGTTTGCTACATAAATGAACAAATAAATGCAGAAATAAACCCTTCTTATCAGTTGCCTTGCTTGCAATGGCCCCGAGGGAGAGGCACAAGCACATCCTGGCAAAGAGGGATGTGGTTAAATTGAGGGGGGATGCACTGAACTGATAAGAATGGCTGTCGTTTTCTGCGGATTTTGTTAAAACCCCTGGTTGCAAATAAAGGTTTAAATACAAATACACTCCTGAATACTTGGTTATTATTTTATTTGTCTTAGATGCCACTGGGCTTCAGTTGGGTCTACGAGGCTTACAGCACAAAGCGACACAACAAACGTGCCATAAAGAAGATGGTTAGCATCTGGTTAGCAACACACATCTTACACCCCTTCAATGGCTCCATTCGCTCTGGTCCAAAGGCTGGCAGAAGACGCCCAGCAGAATGCCACCCAGTCTCAGCAGAAGCTCATTCCAGAGGGCAGCATCTGCCCTTTGATCCTGAGCGATGGCACCGCTTGACTGAAGGATAGAATAGAAATAATAGAAATAGAAATAATAATAATAATAATAATAATAATAATAATAATAATAATAATAATAATAATAATAATAATAATAATAATAATAATAATAATAATAATAATAATAATAATAAAGTTGGAAGGGACCTTGGAGGTCATCGAGTCCAACCCCCTGCCCAGGCAGGAACCCTACACCATTTCAGACAAACGGCTGTCCAGTCTCTTCT
>NW_015389254.1:32621-38051 GCF_001527695.2 Protobothrops mucrosquamatus
CTTTGCAGGCTCGGGCTATTTGTTGATATTCTGATTTAGTTATGTGCCCCTCTTTCCACTTTCTATACTTGTCCTTTTTGTCTTTCAATTTGTCAGAGAGTTCTTTATGCAGCCATGCTGGTTTCTTTTGAGAGCTGTTATTTTTCCTCTTTGTTGGTATTGAGGTAGACTGGGCTTCTATGATCTTGCTTTTCAAAATAAATAGAAATAGAAATAGAAATAGAAATAATAGAAATAGAAATAGAAATAGAAATAGAAATAGAAATAGAAATAGAATATTCTTTATTGGCCAAGTGTGATTCCTAACAGTGAGGACAATTAACCAGTGGAACTACCTGCCTTCAGAAGTTGTGAATGCTCCATCACTGGAAGTTTTGAAGAAGAGACTGGACAGCCACTTGTCTGAAATGATATAGGGCCTCCTGCTTGAGCAGGGGGCTGGATTAGAAGACCTCCAAGGTCCCTTCCAACTATTCCATTCCATTCTATTCCATTCTACTTTATTGTACTCTACTTTACTCTACTCTACTCTACTTTACTCCACTCCACTCCACTCCACTCCACTCTACTTCTATTCTATTCTATTCTATTCTATTCTATTCTATTCTATTCTATTCTATTCTATTCTATTCTATTCTATTCTATTTCATTCCATTCTACTTTACTTTATTCTACTCTACTCTACTCTACTCTACTCTACTCTACTCTACTCTACTCTATTCTATTCTACTCTATTCCTTATTCTATTCTATTCTATTCTATTCTAATTTTGGCTTGCCATGCCCTAGGGCATGGGGCCCAGGGGAGGAGCTGAAACCGTTTATATCCTGGAGGTGAGGGGTCAGTAAGAGACAGGCAACCAATATCCAGACTCAATGCCACATAAGGATTTCTAGATCACAGCTAACATCTTGAATTGCACCCACAAGCAACCAGGGTACCTCACGGACTGTGGGTGCCAAATGGGCACGCCAAGGTGTGCCCATCGCCACCTCTGTTGCTGTCTTCTAGACCAATGGAAATTTCGGGATAGTTTCCAAGGGCAGCCCCACATTGCTGTAGTCAGGGTACCAGATGCCCAGGCACAGGTGATTGATTATCTGAAGGGCCTCCTAATCCAGGAAGGGTCATGAGGGGAACAGCAGATGGAGCTGCGCAAAGCACATTGACGGCAACGCCGTGCACCATGGACCTCGCTGTTGAACAAGCAACTGAGGTCTGGTTCACGTACAGCTCTAGACCATAATCCACAGCTTCCCAATTGCACCTGCTGGATCTCTCCTGCCAGGGGTGCCCATCGGGAGGAAAAGCTGAACCAGGAGGGAGCAGAGCGGCCCCCGGGGCCTGGCCAGTGTTGGGCCCGAATCCTCCGCTGGCTTTCCCCAAGACTGGAGAAGGCGCCATTGGAAGGGGCTGAGCTCCATCCCAGAGCAGGATGGGGCCCATCAAATGGTCAGCTTGAATGTGTTATTATTTTTCTTCCTTTTATAGAGTGGTTTTATATCTGTGTAAGCCGCCTTGAGTCGCCACGTCGGACCAGGTGGCAATATACATTTTACTAATAAATAAATAAATTCTCCAAACAAGCTCCCTTCCCTAAGGGTGTCAGAGCAGTGGCTGGTCAGCCCTTTCTCTAGAAGCTCTTCTGGACATCCCTTTTTTCTGGAGAAGGTATTTTGAAGCCCAGCTTTCAAGGGGGCAGGCAGGGGAAGTCACCCCGAGGAGGTCTCGGTCCCCCCCCCATTGAAGACCAAGCAATCGGGTCAACGGCTTGACCTCCCTGCCTCCGTCCAGCCTCTCCAGTCCTCCCGGCTTCCCTGGCCAGCCACAGTGGACCACGGATGGATTGTGTGGAGCCCCAGTTTCTCTGAAGACCAGCCCCACGTGACAACAAAATGTAGAACAGAATAGAATAACGGAGATGGAAGGGACCTTGGAGGTCTTCTAGTCCAACCCCCTGCTCAGGCAGGAAACCCTATGCCATTTCAGACAAGTGGGTTGTCCGGTCTCTTGTTAAAAACACCCAGTGTTGGAGCATTCGCAACTTCTGGTGGCAAGCTGTTCCACTGGTTAATTGTCCTCACTGAAAGAAAGTTTCTCCTTAATTCCAGGTAATAATAATAATAATAATAATAATAATAATAATAATAATAAAGTTGGAAGGGACCTTGGAGGTCATCTAGTCCAACCCCCTGCTCAGGCAGGAAACCCTGTACCATTTCAGACAAATGGCTGTCCAGTCTCTTCTTAAAAACCTCCAGTGTTGGAGCATTCCCTGCTTCTGGAGGCAGGTTGTTCCACTGGTTGCTTCCCTCCTTAATTCATTTCCATCCATCATTTCTTGTCCTGCCCTCTGGTGCTTTGGGGAATAACATGACCCCCTCCTCTTCTTGGGGGCAGCCCCTCAGATACTGGAAGGCGGCTATCATAGCTGACCCGAGCTAGTTTTGCAAGGAATGCAGATCTCAGCATTTTAAAAAATGTTAACCATTTTTAGAGTTTAGAGCTGGTCATACAGAGAGGAGGAACTTGTTTTTTTTAATTGAAAAGTTTTATAAAAGTTACAATATAAACCCCAAAACCCACCCACCCTAAACCCCCCCTCTCCCTCCCCCACTTCCCAGAGCTGAATACAGGGTTACAAATATAATAATCATAATCTAACTAACATTAACCAACTATATAAATAACCAAGTCCATAATGCGCTTTAACTCCCCTTTAACGTAAATATAATAATAATAATTAAAACATAAACAAATTAGTATCCTAATTATTAAACAATAGAATATTGTTAAACAATACTAATGCTAAAAATAATAATAATATCATATAATTAAAACTAACAAAAAATTCACTATAATAAACTATTAATACTAATAATACTCTAACATTTACTCATAGGCTAAATGGAACTTTTTAGTCCCATATTTATTCTGAATACAATCTATCCATCTTCTCCAAACCGAAATGTATCTTTCTTGTGAATGATCCTTCAAATAGGCAGAAGAGAGGAGGAACTTTTGAAAACAAGGCAACAATTAGCAGAAGTTTGGGGGGTGGGGTGGGGTTTTTGGTTTTTTTTTTGCCAGGAACTGATCTTGCTGGCTTATCATATCTCCTGTTTTGATCAAACTGCTTCCTTAAAAGATGGTGAAATTGTTGTAAACAAATGATAAAGTATCTCTTGGCGTCCTTTTTTTTGCAGGCTCGGTTTTTGTGGGCTGCAAGGCATGAGGAGGGCCCATGGCTGGCTGACCCCCCCAGGGGTCCTGCACGGACACCCCTCCACGGAGAGTGGGCAGGGGCCAGGGATTTGCCTCGGGTCCTCCGCCCTTCCAGGTCTTCATGAATGGTTCAGCGGGTGGACTGCGCTCCTTGGAACCTCTTATATTTTAAGGAGATACCTGGTTGACACCTAGGATGCTAGTAGCAACCCGTGACTACCATCAGCCCCAGCCAATTTGAATGTTCAGTTGACTGAGGTTCATGTCTAATGAATAAAAGACAATAATAATAATAATAATAATAATAATAATAACAATAATAATAATAATAATAATAATAATAATAATTAGTAGTAATACTAATAGTGATGATGATGATGATGATGATGATGATGATGATGATGATAATAATAATAATAATAATAATAATAATAATAATAATAATAATAATAATAATAATAATAATAATAATAATAATAATAATGTTGGAAGGGACCTTGGAGGTCATCTAGTCCAACCCCCTGCTCAGGCAGGAAATCCTCAACCATTTCAGACAAGCGGCTGTCCAGACTCAGTCCCAGGGGCTTTGGGGGAAGCCCCGAAATATCAGCTCAAGAGGAGATGGCCTTGGGGAAAATCGGTCGGTGTGGTTGCTAGGAGTCCATGGCTGGAATCTGAGAGTGATTGAGTTACTTCCTTGTTCGGTTCAAGGGGCTGGGGGTTACCTGTCCAGGGGGCCAGGTTATTTACAGGATCCAGTCTCCCCCATGGAGCCTCCCTCTCCCACCAGGTGAGTCCTGTCCTGCATTAAGGTGCACCTGTCCCACCGAACATCATCCCCCCCCTTCCGAAGTGTCTATCTGTCAGATTTATAGGCTGCCCCTCTGGCTCTCTGTGGGACCCTGAGGCTGAATCGGCCTCCCTCCTGCTGGCTGAGATGCTCCCGTTCCCCGTCCCTGGATCAGAAGGGCCCCCCCAGCCTGGAAATGCCCCCTGGTTCCATATATGTATTGTATGCCCAGGTGGTCTGTCTGTCTGTCTGTCTACCTATCCTATCTATCTCATCTATTAATTATCTATTTATCATCTGTTTCCATCTGTCTGTCTGTCTGCCTATCATCCATCCATCCATCCATCCATCCATCATCTATATCTGTCTGTCTGTCTGCCTGCCTGCCTATCTATCTATCTGTCTGTCTGTCATCTATCTATCATCTATCTATCATCTATCTATCTATCTATCTATCTATCTATCTATCTATCTATCTATCTATCTATCTATCTATCTCTATCTGTCTATCTGTCTGTCTATCTGTCTGTCTATCTGTCTATATGTCTGTCTATCTATCTATCATCTATCATCTATCTATCATCTATTTATCTATATCATCTATATCTATTTATCTATCGCCCCTGCTGATTTTCTCTTTATTTTATATTTTTATTGGGCATTTAACTCTTCTTTAAATAATTAAATTCTTTTTTATTGGATTTTGACTTGTTCAAGGCGGGTAGCCATATAAGGTAAATTATAAAATTAAAAAAAATTAACAATGCAGTAATAACTCAGAGGCATTGTATGTGTGTGTTTTTTCCCCTCTTCCCCTTTTCTGCCTTCTAAGAAATGGAAGTGGGGCAGGCAAGGGATGGGCCCTTTTCTTCCAGGGAATGATGACAGGGGATTGCACAATGAACCCGCCGTCTGGAGGCCTCGGCTATTTTCAGAATTAACACTGCAGCTGTTAACGGGAGCAAAATCATAATCATCACATTTAAGGTGTTGATTATGATCCTTCAACCCTCCAAGGTGGTTCTTCTCCAGCAGGAATTGAATCAACCTTCTCCAGCCAAAAAGCCTTATTTACGGATGGAAAATGAAGATAGTTGGAGATTCTCTCTTTACTTGCCATGAGTTCAGATTCCCAGGACTAGATGAATCGCACCCAGGGCTACGGGTGGGACCTGCAGATGGCCTGTCCAGACTTTTAATATCAACAGATGAAGCGCCAGATGTTTAGGGGAGACCGGAGGTTGTCTTGGCCTTCAAGAAGGGGAAGATGCAGCAAGGGACTGATCTTTTACTGATATCTGGAAAAGATTTCAAGCAGATGCTCGCAATCTCGGTGAGCATCTTGAAAAAACAGGTTGTGGTCTTCAGCAGAAGTCAGCTTGCACTTCTGAGAACGAATCTCACCAGAGACACCT
>NW_015389254.1:38092-39830 GCF_001527695.2 Protobothrops mucrosquamatus
CCAGATGTTTAGGGGAGACCGGAGGTTGTCTTGGCCTTCAAGAAGGGGAAGATGCAGCAAGGGACTGATCTTTTACTGATATCTGGAAAAGATTTCAAGCAGATGCTCGCAATCTCGGTGAGCATCTTGAAAAAACAGGTTGTGGTCTTCAGCAGAAGTCAGCTTGCACTTCTGAGAACGAATCTCACCAGAGACACCTTATCTTTTCCCCGGTCGCCTTATCTTGTGTTCAGATGGCTTTCAAGACACAGTGTGACCATCCGGAGATTAATCTTGCTTTCAGCAGAGAAGTGCTCAAAACACTTCAAGACTTCCTGGTTGGGAAGGAACTTCAACACAAGTTCTTGAGCACCTGACAATCTTGCAAGTCTGAAAATGCAATTCAGAAGCACGCTGGTCACATCGTGGCAATTCGGCCCTGTGTCCGTCCACTTGCCACAGATGCTCAGTTGATTGCCTTTATGGTATTTCCTCCATTGAGTTTGGACTTTAAGATCTTCTTCACTCTCTTGATGTATTCACCTCTAATCTTTTTCTTGACTTCAGTGTGCTTGATGTTGTCAGCTTGAAGGATACCCAAGTATTTGTAGTAATCTTCCTCATCCAGACTGTTAATGTTATTTTCGTGGGGCATCTTGATTCCTTCAGTTCTCACTATTTTTCCTTGTTTGATAGTAAGTGTGGCACATTTGTCCAAGCCAAACTCCATTGCAATATCTTGGCTATATATACGGACAGTGTTGAACAGCGATTCTATTTCAGATGATGTTTTTCCATACAGCTTCAGATCATCCATGTAAAGAAGGTGGGATAGTCTGGCAGATGTTTTTGATGTTTGATAGCCATGTCCTGAGTTATTCAGTATTGTTGACAGAGGAAACAGTGCAATAACAAATAGTAACGGTGATAATGAAATATCCTTGAAATATTTTATTTATTTTATTTATTTATTTATTTATTGGATTTTTACCCCGCCCTTCTCCTTGCGGATTCAGGGCGGCTAACAGCCTGATAAAAACAAAAAAAAAAAAAATACCAAAATACTATCATTAAAAACATAATTAAAATGAAATATTAGATTGGCCTTTGTTATTTTAAAATTATTTTTTAAAACCCCGCTAAAAATTACCCCTTAGGCCAGTCCTGCTAGTTGAAATAGCCATGTCTTAAGGGCGCGGCGGAAGGAAGGGAGATCCGGGATCACCCGGATCTCTGGGGGTAGTTCGTTCCAGAGGGTGGGAGCTCCCACCGAGAAGGCCCTCCCCCTTGGGGTCGCCAGCCGGCACTGTCTGGCTGACGGCACCCTGAGGAGACCCTCTCTGTGGGAGCGTACCGGCCGATGGGAGGTAATCTGCGGCAGAAGGCGGTCTCGGAGATATCCAGGTCCGATGCCATGGAGCGCTTTGAAGGTGATAATCAACACCTTGAAGCGCACCCGGAAAGCCACCGGCAGCCAGTGCAGCTCGCGCAGTAACGGTGTTACATGGGAGCGACGAGTCCCTCCCAACACCGCCCGCGTGGCTGCATTCTGGACTAACTGGAGCCTCCGAGTGCTCCTCAAGGGGAGCCCCATGTAGAGAGCATTGCAGTAGTCCAGGTGGGAGGTGACAAGGGCATGGGTGACTGTGCGCAAGGCGTCCCGGTCCAGAAAAGGCCGCAACTGGTAGATCAGGCGTACCTGATAAAACGCCCCCCTGGTCACGGCCGCCAACTGGTCTTCCAGTGTCAGCCGTGAGTC
>NW_015389254.1:40609-50324 GCF_001527695.2 Protobothrops mucrosquamatus
GCAATGAGGGTGGAGTAGTAATTAGACCTCGCCACCCTCATTGCCACAAGGTAGGATCTAACATGCATCCTTGCCTGTGCTCGGTCGGATTCGGTTCGGGTAGCCCTCCAACTGCTCTCTAGGCGTCTTTTCCGGCGCTTCATCTCTCTCAGCTCCTCGGTAAACCAAGGAGCTAGTTGAGATCTGCGTCGGGTCAGAGTCGGGTCAGAGTCAAATATTCCTCTCTTATAGACCTAAAGAAATTAAAGAGGCCAGACCGACAGGATTGATAGTGGAAAAAGGAAAGGATCTACAACCTCAAGAGTCTAGGCTGACAATAATAACTAGATCTAAACATAGATAAGGAGGGGGGAAAAGGTGTTGAATCCATATCCATTAATGTTAATGGTCTCAACTCTCCAATAAAAAGGAAAAAGTTCTTAAATAAACTCAGTAAGATGAACTTAGATATAATTATGCTACAAGAAGTCCATATAAAAAAACAATATCAATATTTATTAAACTGCCCTAAATTGGGGAACATGTTTGCGGCACTTTCACAATACAAGACAGGAGGAGTTGTAGCATATATTAAACAGGAAATTTTGGCAAAGCAAATTTATAAAGACGAAGACGGTAGAATTTTAATCGTGGAAATAATTTTGAATAAAATGAAAATTCTTCTTGTGGGAATCTATGCCCCGAATGAGGGGCAGAAACAATTTTACAAAAAACTACACAACATTATTATCAATAGGAATATGATAACAGATGTATAATGGGAGACTATAACGCAATTATAATAATAATGATGATAAAGTTGGAAGGGACCTTGGAAGTCATCTAGTCCAACCCCCTGCTCAGGCAGGAAACCCTATACCATTTCAGACAAATGGCTGTCCAGTCTCTTCTTAAAAACTTCCAGTGTTGGAGCATTCACCACTTCTGGAGGCAGGTAGTTCCACTGGTTAATTGTTCTCACTGTCAGGAAGTTTCTCCTTAGTTCTAGGTTGCTTCTCTCCTTGGTGAGTTTCCATCCGTTGCTTCTTCTCCTGCCTTCAGGCGCTTTGGAGAATAGCTTGACTCCCTCTTCTTTGGGGCAGCCCCTGAGATATTGGAAGACTGCTATCATGTCCCCCCTCATCCTTCTCTTCATTAAACTAGACATCCCCAATTCCAGCAACCGTTCCTTGTATGTTTTAGCCTCCAGTCCCCTAATCATCTTTGTTGCTCTTCTCTGTACTCTTGCTAGAGTCTCAGCATCTTTTTTACATCGTGGTGACCAAAACTGGATGCAGTATTCCAAGTGTGGCTTTACCAAGGCCTTGTAAAGTGGTATTAATACTTCATGTGATCTTGATTCTATCCCTTGATTCTATCAATTGTGGATAGACACCTAGACTATAAATGTGGAAAGAGTAGAAAAAGAACTAGAGGCACAATACCTGATACATTCCTAAAAATGGCAGAAGAGCTTAATATCCAGGATACCTGGAGAGAGAGGAACTTAGAGAAAAAACAGTTTACATTCTACTCTGGACGTCACCAATCATGGTCCAGAATTGATATGGTATGGATGTCAACAGACTTAAATTTAGAGGTAGAGGATATTGTAATTGATACAAACTCCTGGGCTGGCCATAATCCAATTAGAATTAGATGGAAAGGGCAAAAAAGAATGAGGAGATGGACCTTGAAAAGGGCAATCCTAAAACCTAAAGAATTTAAATCGAAATTGGAAGAACAAATGGACCTGTTTTTCGAGACAAACAAAAAGGAAGATACGAACTGCCAAAACTTATGGGACACAGCCAAAGCGTATATGAGAGGCGCTGCAATTTCTTATAGGGCCAGGGAAAACAAAATTAAAACACAACGACAAAGACACTTAGAAGAAGAATTAAGTAGAGTTGAGGAAAATTTACAAAAGGAACCACAAAGACGTGATTTGAAACAGCAGATAGATCTAATTAAACACAAGATGAACATTATTGGGAAGGAAGAACTAGGACAGCAGATAAAACGTACTAAACAAAATTATTTTGAAAATGCCAATAAACCGGGGAGATGGCTGGCCTATAAAATTAAAAAACACAATAACAAACAGAAGATCACTAAACTTTGTAATGCAGAAGGTGACATGGCGTATCAGAACGAAGGAAAGAAATTAGTGACATATGAGTTCTATAAGAACTTATATAAAGATGATGAATGGAGAAATAATGATGATATTGTACAGTATTTGCAAACAGCTGACCTACCGAATGTTCCAAAAGAATTTAAAACTTTGTTGAACAAAGAGATAACACCTTTGGAACTTTCGGAGGCACCCGGGCCAGATGGTTTACCTGTAGAAATGTACAAAATCATACAAGAACTTTTAAGCCCAATAATGTTGGAATTATTTAATGAGGTCTTAACAAAAGCTAAAATACCAGCTTCATGGGAAGAAGCTCTACTTACTCTGAGTCCTAAGGAAAACACAGACCTGGCACATATTAAAAACTATAGACCCATTTCATTATTAAACTCAGACTATAAGATCTTTATGGCCATAATGGGGCAAAGACTTGAAAGATTTCTAGCAGATTTTATGCACTCTGATCAAAATGGCTTTTTATCAAAAAGATACATAAGAAATAATGTTAGGATTGTTTTGGATATACTGGAGTATTACGAGGTACACAATGAAAAGCAAATGGGTTTAATCTTCCTTGATGCACAAAAAGCATTCGACAATGTGAAATGGGATTTTATGCTTAATCAATTGTTGTATATGGACTTCGGGGAAAACTTTATAAATATGTTTAAATCAGTCTATTTTAATCAGGCAGCGAAAGTAATAATTAATGGAGAAATGACCGATAGCTTTCCAATTCAAAAAGGTACAAGGCAAGGTTGTCCGTTATCGCCATTGTTGTTTATATTATCCCTAGAGGCATTGATCAGAGTAATTCGAAAAGATAAACAGATCAAAGGTTTAGAGATCAAGAAAGAAACGTATAAAACGCAAGCTTTTGCAGACGATTTAGTTTTTATAATTGAAGAGCCATTACAATCAGGATAAGATTGATGGAAGTATTGAGTAAATATGGGGAAATAGCAGGTCTGAAGATAAATAAAGAAAAAACTAAAATGCTCGTCAAGAACATAACTAAAATATAGAAAAATGAATTGGCTGATAGAATAGGTATTCAAATTACGAATAAAATAAGATATTTAGGGATACAGCTAACCACTAGATGCGTTACACTTCAGCGAGACAATTATGATAAACTAATTGAACAGATTAAAGCTGATTTAGATACTTGGACCAACTTACAGCTCTCCTTCATGGGCAGAATAGCCGTAATCAAAATGAACGTGTTACCGAACATTTTATTTCTGCTTCAATGTATACCTATAAAATTGGATAAGAAATTTTTTCAAAACCTTAACAAAATCATACTCAAATTTATTTGGCAAGGAAAAAAAGCAAGGATCAAATTAAAATTATTGCAGGATTCGAAGGAGAGAGGGGGGGGACTTGGCCTCCCTGACATGGAAAAATACTATCAGGCCATAGTTCTACTATGGGTGCGGGATTGGATACTTTTGAAGAACAGGAGATTACTATGTTTGGAAGGTCATGACTTACAAATAGGATGGCATGCTGTGTTATGGGACCAGAAATATAGGACACATAAATATTTTCGAAGGCATTATATCAGGCGGGCTTTAATTGATGTATGGGTCAAAACCTGGCAACCAAACCATACTCAAGTCCCTGGCTGGATCTCACCGTTAGAAATATATGTACATTCAAAGTTTATTCAATTAGGGAAGATTATAACATATAAAAAGGTACTAGACGAGAAAGGGGAATTGAAATCCAGGAAAAATCTTCAAGACGAAGGGATAGAATTAGAATGGTGGGCATACCTTCAATTACAGGCGAGATATTGGAAAGACAAAAAAGAACTAGGCATAAAAATAGAATTGATAGAGTTGGATAAAATATTATCAGGTACTGAGGATAAAATGATTAAAAAGTCATATCATTATTTGTTACATCAGGCAATGTACGAAGAACAGCTAAAAGAAACCATGTTAATGTGGAGAAGGGACTTTGATCTCAACTTTGATCTGCATATCTGGCAAGAACCATGGGTACGAAATTGGAAGCTCACCCTGGCCACATCCTACAAAGAAAACCTTTACAAAATGTTTTATAGATGGCATCTCTCACCCACAAGATTAGCTAAAATGGGCCAAAATATTTCTCCTACGTGCTGGAAATGTAAATTGGCAAGAGGGACATATTATCATATATGGTGGGAGTGCTCAAAAGCCCGTGACTTTTGGAACAAGGTTAAAAAAATGGCTGGAAGAAATACTAATGATAGAGGTAGAGCTAAAACCAGAACTCTTCTTACTAGGTATCATCATGCAGAAATACGATAAAGGGGCACTCTACTTGATGTTACCTATTTTCACGGCTGCCAGATTGGCCTACGCCCAAAACTGGAGGAACAAAGAAATTCCAACAGAAGAAGAGATTTTATACAAAATCTTATCGTGTGCTGATATGGATAGGCTCACTGTGGAATTAAAGGACAAGATAGAAACGGACTATTTTGAAATCTGGGACAAATTGTATTGCTGGTACGAGTCAAGGAGAATTGTTTGGGTTTTAAGTTAGTGTTAAGATTGTGGAATATAAAACTGTATGCTAGTATATAGAGAAACAAATTTGAGACTGTATTACATAGGAAAATATGTAGATATAGAGATTAGGAATTATATGTATGACAAGGAACAAATTGTTAGGAGTATATATACTGGAACGTCACGTTATGTCCTTTTTTGTTTTAACTGTTTTATTAATAAAAAAAAAAAATTTTTAAGAAAAATATTCCTCTCTTGATATTAACCTCTCCCAGTCTCTCACCATTGATCTGCAACTGTGTCTTCCATTGTGCCATCGATCTTTGCACAAATTTTCTAATGTTTCTACTGACTCCTATTATTATTATTATTATTATTATTATTATTATTATTATTATTATTATTATTATTATTATTATTATTATTATTATTATTATTACACCATTCTGTGCGATTGGCTAAACGGGCCAGCTTCTCCTCCACCCGCTGAACCATTCATGAAGAGCTGGAAGGGCGGAGGACCCGAGGCGAATCCCTGGCCCCTGCCGGGTCTCCGTGGAGGGGTGTCCGTGGAGGACCCCTGGGGGGTCAGCCAGCCATGGGCCCTCCCCATGCCTTGTTTGGAAACGCCCCCCCCATTCCAAGACCAGGGATGGGAGGTCCAAGAACCCAGAGCCCCTCGCTTGGTCTCGCTTGCTTGAGCTGAAGCTGCTGCAGCCCCCCCCCCAGTCTCCCCCCACCTCAGGCGCTGAGACACAACCGCCACCCGGGCCGTCTGCGGTGGAGATAAAACCTGGATATCATCAGCCTATTGGTATTATCTCACCCCAAGCAGTCCGGCATGCTGCCCGGTGCATTCTGGGAGTTGAAGTCCTCCCATCTTATAGTCCCTGAGGGGGAGCCACGCTGTTCTAGGGCGTTTTCTATTCCAGCTAAAAAGGTCCAGGGGTGTCTGCAAGGAGGAGGCCAAAAAAGATCAAAATGGCAACGGAAACCATGCCATGGTAGCCTTTTTTAAAAAAAATTAAATCTGGCCGCCATCTTGACTTTTCTGACAGGCCCACCCATTTTCTCCCTCTCCTCGTTCCAATCCCTCATGGAACTCAGCTGGATCGTTTTTGGTGGACCTACTGCAACTTCCTCTTTTTAAGAAGCCCTTGTGGGTACGGTTGAGCTGGCCTATCAGTTGTGAGAACAGAATAACAGAGTTGGAAGGGACCTTGGAGGTCTTCTAGTCCAACCCCTGCTCAGGCAGGAAACCCTATACAGTTTCAGACAAATGGCTGTCCAGTCTCTTCTTGACATCCTCCAGTGATGGAGCACCCTCAACCTCTGGGCAACTTCTGTTCCACTGGTTGATTGTCCTCACTGTCAGGAAATTCCTCCCTAGTTCCAGGTTGCTTCTCTCCTTGATGAGTTCCCATCCGTTGCTTCTTCTCCTGCCCTTCAGGGGCTTTGGAGAGTAGCTTGACCCCCTCTCCTCTTTGGGGCAGCCCCTCAAATGCTGGAAGACTGCCTATCATCTGTTACCCCTGGTCCTTCTTTCATTAAACTAGACCTGCCCAATTCCTACAACCGTCCTTCATATGTTTTAGCCTCCAGTCCCCAAATCATGGTTGATCTTCCAGAAAACATTGGANTAGGTGGACATGCTGCCTTTTCAGATGGACTTCCTGACCTTCCATCGCGATGCCAGTCAAGACTTTGCTTCAGTGTGCAAAACGCTCCTTCACAGCATCCAGGAGCCTCCCTGGCCCCACAGCTTTGTGGTCACGCCCTGGTGGGGGAGCCCCCCACGTGTTTCCCACACCTGCAGCTGCCGCTTCCTATAAAGAGGCATCTGGAAGCCGAGTGGCGTTGGGTGCCCAGTGCCGATACCCCCGAGATAAGACTGGAGCTGCTCTCCCTCCCGTCTCTGAGGATGAAGACCCTCTTCGCCTTTCTGCTCCTGGTGGTCTCCGTCACCCTGGATGTCGAGGGTCTCAGTGAGTCTCTGATCCGCTTGGCTACCTCCAGCCCCCCCTCTCTTGCAACCCTCCGGAGGGCCCAGGCGATTGTCTGGAGGGCTTCCTTCTAGCAGGGGCACCTCAGTTCTCAGCCATGGGGGAAGGGGGGGAATTGGGAGAGTCACAATGCCCCCCCCATCTCTCTCTTTCAGATGCAACCTCTGCGGTCCAGTCCGATGGCCAGTCGTGTAAGTCTCTCTTTCCTCCCCTTTTCAGCGTAACAAAATCTGCCCCAATCTGCCTCCTGACCTTGAGCGACGCCCTGTGGCCCTAGCCCAGCCCCTTCCTCTGGGGAGAGCCCTGGGGGTCTTCTGCCCCACTGCGATGTCTTTGGGATGGACCAGGGTGGAGACAGACAGTTAAAGACAGGGTCCCCCATCCTTCCCAAGGTAGTGCTTGGGGGGGGGTTAGAGAGAGGGCAGGCACCCCTCTCCCCATAAGAGGAGCCATGTAATGGGGCACAGCTGGGGACCCCCAGGACCCCAGGCCAGCTTTGCAGAAGGCTCTGAGCTGAACAGCATCCTTGCTCGGGGCAGGGGAGGTCTCCAGCTGGTGTAGTCAGACCTGGTGTGGTCAGTCCGATCAACACATGAGGACAAGTCGTGTGGAGTCCACAATGGAGACCTTTCCTGTGGGGTCTGTGGAGACCCTCTGCCCCTTTTTGTAACACAGAAAACAGAGTCGTAGCACTGGAAGGGACCTTGGAGGTCTTCTAGTCCAGCCCCCCATTCAAGTAGGAGACATTACCTATACCACTTCAGACAAGTGGTTGTCCAGTCTCTTCTTCAAAGCCTCCACAACGTCTGAAGGCAACTTCTGTTCCCCCAGTTAATTGTGCTCACTGTTAGCAAGTTTCTCCTTAGTTCTAGGTTGCTTCTCTCCTTGGTTAGTTTCCATCCGTTGCTTCTTGTCCTGCCTTCAGGCGCTTTGGAGAACAGCTTGACTCCCTCTTCTTTGGGGCAGCCCCACAAATACTGCAACGCTGCTGTCATGTCCCCCTACTTTTCTTGAGACTGGCCATACTCAAATCCTGGAGCCATTCCTCATATATATTTTAGCCTCCAGCCCCTTAATCGTCTTTGTTGCTCTTGTGCTGTAAATCTTACACCGGAGAGTTTCCTGCCCACCCCAGGACAGGGGGGGGGGAAGAGAGCTTCTCCACCCAATGGTGTGGCATCCCATCAGTTCTTCTCTTCTCTGTTTCCTCCCCCAGTTGATATACCCACTCTTTGCTGCTATGCTTTCATGACACATCATATCCCGCTGAGCCTGTTGAAATCTTTTGAATACACCAGCAGCGGTTGCAGCCAGCCGGGCGTCGTGTAAGTTTCCCAGAATGGCTGTTGAGGGTCTTCTGGGCTCAGCTTAGCAAGAGATTCAGGAGACCCTCTAAGCTTCCTTCTCACCAAATTGCTCACTAAGTAGGTCTCAATCTTGGGCGTTTTAAGAGGGGTGGACTTCAACTCCCAGAATTCCCCAGCCAGCCTGGCCCAAGGTGGAGACACACTGGGCTAAACCGTGGTCTTGATTAAGACGCTGGTTGGTTTATTTTCTATTGCTTGTGTTTGTATTATATTGAATTTCAGCATGACGTGGTCACTCTCGCCCAAGGCTCTGCCAATTTCAACTCCCTCTATCACTTCTTCCCTACTACTAAGAATTAGGTCCAGTGTGGCTTTACGTCTAGTTCCCTCCTCCACCTTTTGGGTGACAAAGTTGTTGGCTCGGTTGGTTAGGAATCTGTTTGTTGAAGTCTCCCATTACTACTGTGGTGTGTTTCCTACATATCATTGTTAATTGATTAGCAAAGAGTCCATCTATTTCTTCTGCTTCGTTGGGTGACCTGTAGCATACACCTATGGCAATGTCACTTTTGTTTTCTTTTATACTGACCCATATACATTCTGGAGACATTCTGTCTTGGGTCATGTGCATTTCTGCAGATATGCGGTGTTCCCTTACATGTAGTTACATTACATGACATGCAGACATTTCCTTTGCAGATTCATCACAAAAAGAGGCATAAAGACCTGTGCCAACCCGTTAGAACAATGGGTCCAGGATTACATCCATGCCCTCTCCCCGCCTTGAATGGCCTCCGTGTAAGCAGAGAGCATGTCTCCCCCATCGACAGAGGCCCATAACCAGTTTTGACCAAAGGAGAAACCATTATTAAATGGAGTACTGTTTGCTGAAGCATGTGCAGAGTGCCTTCTGTTTATTGCCACCCATTGGAATTAGGCTTGCAAGGGGGAGGGGGGGCGTAATCTGGTTTGAGGAAGCCCAAAAGCCCACCGGATCGCAAGGGGGAGCATCACAGCAGCCCCTGCCCACCTCATGCCCAGAGAAGGGGGGAGGAGGGAGGGAGGGGTTGCACCCCCCATCTCTGAAAAGCCCTCCCCAGCTGGGGTGGACCAAGGAAGCAAAGGGCTGGACTAGAGGACCTCTAAGGACCCTTCCGACTTTGTTATTCTATGTTCTGGTTTATTTTGGGAAAAGGGGTTGTGGCTGGTTGGGGACCAATGCAGAATCGTTTTCGTACGCAAAGAAATCTCTCTTTAAAGTATGAAGATTAGTGATACATTTAAAGGGACAATAAAGTTATTATTCTATCCGGTTCTTCTACTCTGTTCTCCGCCTCAGCAACTTGAAGCGGTGCGGACTTCAACTCCCAGAATTCCACAGCCAGCAAAGGCTCCTGGGAGTCGAAGTCCACTCTTTTTCCAGTCGCCCAGGTGGAGAAACTGGGGCCCAGGGGCTCCCCTCCCGCCTCTCCACTGGGGGGGGCTCCTTTCCCGTTTGCTCCTCCCCCGGGGTCTCCTTCCAAAGAGGACCCCGGAGGTCACGTGATTACACTGGGGGGGGTCCTTTACTTTACTTTATTTTTGATTTATATCCCGCCCTTCTCCCAACGGGACTCAGGGCGGCTCACAACATATTTAAAAACAGAAACATATTTACAATCCCCACCAAATAAAACCAATTAAAACCAAATATTTTAAAGTTGTGCTGTTTAAAATTTTCTAAAAAATAAACCCGATTTAAAATCCTCCCTAGGCCAGGCCCGCTTGCTGGAAAAGCCA
>NW_015389254.1:50380-52250 GCF_001527695.2 Protobothrops mucrosquamatus
CAATTATAACATTTATTCCAAATTTCATAAAATTCTGACATCTCCTTATCTTTTAGTTCTAACGTAAGTTTATTCATTTCTGCGCATTCCAAAATTTTATACATAATCATATCATTTGTGGGAATATTTTCACTCTTCCAACATTGCGCATATGCTATACGGGCCGCAGTCAATATGTGTATAATGATGTGTTGGAGTTCTTAAAGAGGCCGCCGAGGCCGCCGAGGCCGCCGAAGAGGCCATCAGGTTCGAGAGGGCCGCTGGGAAGACCGCCGAGGTCGCCAGGAATGTCTCCGAGGCCGGGAGGGGCCGCCAGTCGCTGGAGAAACCGCCGGTCGCTGGAAAAACCGCCAGCGAGGCCGCCGAGGGACGACACCGCCAGCGAGGCCGAGGGACGAAACCGCCAGCGAGGCCGAGGCCGAGGGGCCGCCAGTCGCTGGAGAAACCGCCGGTCGCTGGAAAAACCGCCAGCGAGGCCGAGGCCGAGAGACGAAACCGCCAGCGAGGGCGCCGAGGGACGGAAAGGCCGGGAAAGCCGACAAAACAGCTACCCGGTCGGCTCCGCGCCCCCGCGTCCCTTCGCATTCCAAATCCAGTCCCGGGGAACTCACCGGGGAGAAATCTGACTGGGGACGGGTCTCCAGACCTTCGGGGGGCCTCCAAGGCTCCCCTCTGCCCATTTCGGTCTCCACTACTGCGGAGCTACGTACAGACGTCCGCCATCTTCAGGCATGCGCAGCTTCAATGACGTTCCAAATGAAGGCCGCTCCCAGGGTCCCATCATACCCGCCTCTGCCCGTCCCGGTCCATTGCTCCTTCCTCCTATGCCAGGATACGCAGACCTAATCCTAGGCTCAAACACCCCCAGACTGTGAACAGGTGGGGGGGGGGCAACAGGGGTTTCTCTTTGGCTAGTAAGTCGAAGACCCCTCAGCAGAATTTCCGCCTTCTCCCTTGAAGGGGGCCTTGTCGTATGAGAAAGGAGGGGGGGCAACCAGGAAAACCTGCAATATCTGCATCCACCCCCAGCCCCCCCCCCGCACCCCCTCCTCCAGGCCACCAGTGAAATTCAGCAGGCTGGGCTGGGTTTTAGGGTCTCTTCGGAATGAGAAGGGGCCCTGGGAACCAGGGGGTGGGGGTGGGGTCGAGGGGGGGCGCTCCAGAAGGCGGATAGCAGACCCTGCCCCCGCCCTTACCCTGGGAGGCCCCGAATCAGACTGGCTTCCTGGGGGATTCTGGGAGTTGAAGTCCAGAGTACTGACGTTGCCTTGCCCCTGTCCCACGAGTGGCGCGTTTAGCGGGGCCAAGTTGGAAGGGACCTTGGAGGTCATCTAGTCCAACCCCCTGCTCAGGCAGGAAACCCTATACCATATATACCAAATGGCTGTCCAGTCTCTTCTTAAAAACTTCCAGTGTTGGAGCATTCACCGCTTCTGGAGGCAGGTGGTTCCACTGGTTAATTCGCTCGCGCCGCTTGCTTCGTTTCCACGGTGCCGGCAAAGCGGGGGAGCTGGATCTCCCCGTGGCGCCCCTTTCACAGGAGGGAGCTTGGCGTTGCTGACGTCCCGGCCACCCTGGCAACGCGGGCGGCGCTGCTGCCACCCGGGGAAGGCGGAGACACCCCCCCCCCGGCAGCGGGTGCCCCGGAGAGCAGCCCCCTCCCGGGCTGGCCCGGGACCCCGAGGGAAAAGCGGGGTCTGGGCACCTTTGGGGAAGAGCCGACGGGGGGGAACTCGAGGGGGATCTGGGCAGCCCCTGGACCAGGACTCGGGCTCGGGAAGGCCAAGGGGGGCGGTCGGGGGCACCGGGAAGCTCTCCTCCCCCGTCTCGGCCCCCATAGACCGCCGGACCCCCGCCGCCCGCTTCTCCC
>NW_015389254.1:55394-92569 GCF_001527695.2 Protobothrops mucrosquamatus
TCTCCCTCCTTTCATTTCTCTTTCTCTCTCTCTCCCTCCATCCCTCTCTCTTTTATCCCTCTCTTCCCTCCCTCTCTCTCTTTCTCTCTCTCTCCCTTCCTCTCTCTGTCTCTCTCTCTTTCTCCCTCTCTCTCTCTCCCTCCCTCTCTGTCTCTCTTTCTCCCTCCCTCTCTCTCTTTCTCTCTCTCTCCCTCCCTCTCTTTCTCTCTCTCTCCCTCTCTCTCTCTCTTTCTCCCTCTCTCCTTCTCCCTCTCTCCCCTTTCTCCCTCTCTCTCTGTCTCTCTCTCTTTCTCCCTCTCTCTCTCCCTCCCTCCTTCTCTTTCTCTCTCTCTCCCTCCCTCCCTTTCTCCCTCTCTCCCTCTCTCTCCCCCCCTCCCCTCTCTCTCTCTCTCTTTCTCCCTCTCTCCCTCCCTCTCTCCTTCTCTTTCTCTTTCTCTCTCTCATACCTGCATCTCCTCCAGGGCAGGCAGCAGGACAAGGCAGGGCAGATGCCAGTCCAGGAGAGAGGAACCATCCGCTCCCCCCTCCCAGCTGCTGGAGAGGGTTTTGGGGGGGGGACGGTCCGGTCCTCCAGGGTGGGGATCAGACTGACCTCTGCTAATGGGCAGGAGAGCCCCCCCCCTCTGGCCCTGCAGTGCCCTTGCCAGCTGACGGTCACTGTACAGGAAGCGCTGGCAAAAGCAAAAGCCGGAGAAGGAGGGAGGCCCCACCTGCTCTCCACGCCTGCTGGGAAGGCCCCAAGGTGCTTCTTTTGGGAGGGGAGGGATGCTTTTATTAGGTGAGGTGAGGAAAAGACACACAAACACAAAGCACACCCCCTCTGGAGGGCCGCAGGTCCCGCAAGCCGATTCTGCCTCTGCCTCTTTGTTCACACCTCCCTCCCCTCCAGCTGACATTCAGTTACATAAAGCCAGCATTCTCTCCGAAAATCTAGGTCAGGGAAAAACGGTTTCCTTGGTTGCTCCAACCGGCATCCGAGAGAGGGGAAAACGGGGGGGGGGGGGCAGGGACGTTGCACACACACGCAAGGCTCTGGAGTCGGAATTTGACTGGGCATTTCAAGGGAAAACCCGAAGGCAGGAGAAGAAGCACCGGATGGGAACTAATCGCAGAGAGAAGCAACCTGGAATTAAGGAGAAACTTCCTGACAGCAAGGACAATTAATCCGTGGAACGGCTTGCCACCAGAAGTTGTAGGTGCCCCATCACGGGAGGCTTTTAAGAAGAGACTGGACAGCCATTGGTCCGGAATAATATAGGGTTTCCTGCCTAAGCAGGGGGTTGGACTAGAAGACCTTCGAGGCCCCTTCCAACTCTGTTATCCTGTTAACTTACCCTGAATTCATATTTTTCAAACACTGGCAGTGACAGTGAGCCAAAGCTGGACCTCCCTGCGTTAAAGCCATGTTGGGACACTTGTGCCATTAGGGCCACCTCAAAGGTCACAAAGACGGGCTCGCATTTTCAATCAGTCTTGTCAATCAATCAGAATAGAGCTGGAAGGGGCCTTGGAGGTCTTCTAGTCCAACCCCCTGCTCAGGCAGGAGACCCTATTCTATTTCAGACAAGTGGTTGTCTACTCTCTTCCAGTGAGGAAGCACCCACAATTTCTGGTGGCCAGCTGTTCCACTGGTTAATTGTCCTCACTGTTAGGAACTTTCTCCTTAATTCCAGGTTGCTTCTCTCTTTGGTCAGTTTCCAACCGTTGTTTCTTGTCCTGCTCTCTGGTGCTTTGGAGAATAATGTGACCCCCCTCTTCTTTGTGGCAGCCCCTCAAATATCGGAATACTGCTATCATGTCTCCACTATTTCTTCTTTTCTCTAGACTAGCCAAACCCAAGTCCCGCAGCCGTTCTTCGTATGTTTTAGTCTCCAGCCTCCTTGGGTCCTCTTAGTTGCTCTTCTCTGAACTTTTTCCAAAGTCTCGACATCTTTTTTGTAATGGGGTGACCAAAACTGGATGCAGGTATTCCAGGTGTGGCCTTACTAGGGTTTTATAAAGCGGGACTAAGACTTCGCGTGATCTTGATCTCCTGTAGCCGAATAGCACCCATTCATGCCATTGGATGAGAACCAGCCCTGGCAGGTAATCCTGCCTTAAACACGTTTTTTTCCCTAAGGATGGACCTCACCTCTCCTTGGTCCAGGCCACAGAGGTAGGCAACCTTGGCTCTTTTATGACGCATGGACTTCAACTCCCAGAATTCCTGAGCCAGCCATGCTGAGGGGAAAAGGAGAGGTTTCCAAGCTGAGCCATGCTGGCTCAGGAATTCTGGGAATTGAAGTCCACAAGTCATGAAGGGGCCATAGTTCCCCCATGCTGGCTCAGGAATTCTGGGAGTTGAAGTCCACGAGTCATAAAGCGGCCTAGGTTTAGGCCAGGGGTAGGCAACCTTGGCTCTTTTATGACTGGTGGACTTCAACTCCCAGAATTCCTGAGCCAGCCATGCTGAGGGGAAAAGGAGAGGTTTCCAAGCTGAGCCATGCTGGCTGAGGAATTCTGGGAGTTGAAGTCCACCAGTCATGAGGGGGCCATAGTTCCCCCATGCTGGCTCAGGAATTCTGGGAGTTGAAGTCCACAACTTAAAGTGGCGAACGACGGATATCCCTGTTTTAGGACATTTCTCTTAACGGACCGAAACGGTGAATCTGTGATCTCCGATGCAGAAAACTCCCTCCGAGCGTGCTTCCAGTCAGACTGTTGAAAACAGGCTGTGGTTTGCAAAGGTGCTGAGGACATTGTGTGTGTGTGTGGCTGAGGAGTGTGTGACCGGCAAGCCACCCAAGGAGGATTTCACCTTCCTCGGAGGCTTTTTAGCACAGATTCCTCGCCCGGTGGCAAAGCTGCATGATTTATTTAACGTTTTGGATTCCGCCGTGCCAGCCCCCAAATCGATACCTGGACGAGCGGAGGAGGCTGGATCAATCCAACCACTGTAATTGCAGCGGCTTCAATCCGGCTCCTGAATTTAGTCCTTGAAAGGGCTGCCACAGGCTCTGGGAAGAGCAAAGCTCCACCAACGGGGTTTCCTGGGTGAAAATGTCCTTGTGCCCCACGTTACTTCTTCTTCTCTGTATCGTTCCAATTTTAGTATATGTGCTGCCGAAGCAAGCACGTTACTTCTTCTTCTTCTTCTTCTTCTTCTTCTTCTTCTTCTTCTTCTTCTTCTTCTTCTTCTTCTTCTTCTTCTTCTTCTTCTTCTTCTTCTTCTTCTTCTTCTTCTTCTTCTTCTTCTTCTTCTTCTTCTTCTTCTTCTTCTTCTTCTTCATCATCATCATCATCATCATCATCATCAAGTTGGAAGGGACCTTGGAGGTCATCGAGTCCAACCCCCTGCTCAGGCAGGAAACCCTACACCATTTCAGACAAATGGCTGTCCAGCCTCTTCTTAAAAACCTCCACTGTTGGAGCATTCACCACTTCTGGAGGCAGATTGTTCCACTGATTAATTGTTCTAACAGTCAGGAAGTTTCTCCTTAGTTCCAGGTTGCTTCTCTCCTTGATCAGTTTCCATCCGTTGCTTCTTGTCCTGCCTTCAGGCGCCTTGGAAAATAGCTTGACTCCCTCTTCTTTGGGGCAGCCCCTGAGATACTGGAATAATGCTATCATGTCCCCCCTGGTCCTTCTTTTCTCTGGATTAGACATATCCAATTCCTGCAATCGTCCTTTATAAGTTTTGGTCTGTAGTCCCTCTCTTTTGCTCTTCTCTGCACCCTTTCTGGAGCTTTAACATCTTTTTTTTATATTGTGGAGATCAAAACTGGATGTTTATGTTTTATGTTTATTTAGATTTGTATACCGCCCTATCTCCCTTACGGGACTCAGGGCGGTGAACAGGCGATAATAAAAATCACAATAAATATCTATTCTAAAATCAAATTAAATTAAATTGCAGAATTGCAAGTGTGGCCTTACTAAGGTTTTATAAAGGGGTACTTATTAAATTCTATAAGGAAGCCCCATGCTTTGCTAACTCCGTCCACCTAATTTGAAGCGGTTGGATCCATCTTCCTGTGTTGTGTAACAACAATGCAGGCGATTATTGGCACTTAATTACCAGTTTCATGATACCAGTTGGAGGCCATTTCTCGTCCCCAGGCAGCCAGTGTTTGGAAAACATCTGCTAAAAGGCCGATGGCTGCTGCATTGTGGGCCGTTTCTCTTCCTTTGGCATCTGCATTGAAATGGGATATTGCTCAGTTGCAGAAAAAGCTAACCTCTGGAGGGAGGCCCAGAGCAAATCTCAAAATGGCAAAAAAATATATAAATAAATAAAATCACTATCCTTCCCCAAACAACGGTTCTTTTTTTAAAAAAAAATTGATTTGCAGGTGTGTGAAACTTCTGCAAACTTGCGCACGACCATCCGTATATTTGAGGGGTCAGGAGGAGAAAGGAAGGGGGGATAGAAAGAAGGAGAGAATCATTATTGCTGATGTTTCCCCCCCCCCCCCAAAAAAAACCAACCAAAAGCATCATGGGAGATCCAGAGCTTGCTGCTTCTGTTCTGGTTCCTTTTGCTGACACAAAAGTTTCATTTGCTGTTTGGTAGAAAGATGAAGGGGAGGGAAAAACCTGGAGGGATGATGGAAAGTAGACCCTCTTGCCAAAATCTGCAGGGTGGGGGTCCTAACCTGGAAGCTGCTCAGCTGCTGCAGCCCCCTTCCAGGACTGGAGAGGCGTAAGGAAATGGGACTGCTTCTGTTCCCATTTGGGTCACTGGGGGAGCAATCCGGCGTCTGGGAGACCGTTGGGATGGCCTCCAGGAGGAGAGGCAGGGTGGGGTCTCCCCTCCAGGCTGCACATGGTGAAGGACCTCAAAGGCCCTGTGAACCCTGATGCACGGAGGAAGAAAGACGGGGCCTTCCTCAGCGCAATCGCGTCCTCACCTCTCTCCAAAAGAGCTGGACTTCAGCTCCCCAGACCCACCAGCCCAAGATGACCTCAACTCAGAGACCCTCCTGAGTTGAGTCCTAGTGGACAATCATTTAAATGTGAGCCAGCCGTGTGCTGCAGCTGCCAAAAAAGCCAACACAGTGCTAGGCTGCATTAACAGAGGGATAGAATCAAGATCACGTGAAGTGTTAATACCACTTTACAAGGCCTTGGTAAGGCCACACTTGGAATCCTGCATCCAGTTTTGGTCACCACGATGTAAAAAAGATGCTGAGACTCTAGAAAGAGTGCAGAGAAGAGCAACAAAGATGATTAGGGGACTGGAGGCTAAAGCATATAAGGAACGGTTGCTGGAATTGGGTCTGTCTAGTTTAACGAAGAGAAGGACGAGGGGGGACATGATAGCACTGTTCCAATATCTCAGGGGCTGCCCCAAAGAAGAGGGAGTCAAGCTATCCTCCAAAGCGCCTGAAGGTAAAAGACAAGAAGCAACGGGTGGAAGCTAACCAAAGAGAGAAGCAACCTAGAACTGAGGAGAAACTTCCTGACACGTTAGAACAATTAACCAGTGGAACAACCTGCCTCCAGAAGCGGTGAATGCTCCAACACTGGAAGTTTTTAAGAAGAGACTGGACGGCCATTTGTCCGAAATGATATAGGGTTTCCTGCCTGAGCAGGAGGTTGGACTAGATGACCTCCGAGGTCCCTTCCAACTTTATCATTATTATTATCCTCTCTGGAGCTGAGACTGCGGCCCCGAGGCAGGAGGGGGCATTTAAGATACTGGCATTTGCTTCTTAATTAGGGCGAGTCTCTTAAGACAGGAGAATCCTCGTGGCTCAAGGTTGAACTGCTGAGTCCCTGGTGCTCTCTGAGCTGGGTGGCTTTCTTGCAGACGTTTCAGGACCCAGCTAGGTAACATCATCAGTGCTAGAAGGGAGAAAGGTTTGTGGAGAGGAAGAGGAGGGAGGGGAGGAGGACGAGGGGGAGGACTGTGGAGTCCTTGGTGCTCTCTGAGCTTGGCTGTTTTCTTGCAGACGTCTCATTACACAACTAGGTAACATCATCAGTGCTAGAAGGGAATAGGGTCTGTGGAGAGGAGGAGGAGGAGGACTGTGGGGTCTTTGGTGATCTCTGAGTTTAGTGGTTTTCTTGCAAATAATAGTAGTAGTAGTAGTAGTAGTAGTAGTAGTAATAATAATAATAATAATAATAATAATAATAATAATAATAATAATAATAAAGAAGAAGAAGAAGAACAACAACAACAATAGTAATAATAAAGTTGGAAGGTATCTTGGAGGTCATCTAGTCCAACCCCCTGCTCAGGCAGGAAACCCTATACCATTTCAGACAAATGGCTGTCCAGTCTCTTCTTAAAAACTTCCAGTGTTGGAGCATTCACCGCTTCTGGAGGCAGGTAGTTCCATGGATTAATTGTTCTAACTGTCAAGAAGTTTCTCCTTAGTTCCAGGTTGCTTCTCTCCTTGATTAGTTTCCCTCCATTGCTTCTTGTCCTGCCTTCAGGAGCTTTGGAAAATAGGTTGACTCCCTCTTCTTTGGGGCAGACCCTCAGATACTGGGAGGCTGCTATCCTGTCCCCCCTCGTCCTTCTCTTCATTACACTAGACAGACCCAATTCCAGCAACCGTTCCTTATATGTTTTAGCCTCCAGTCCCCTGATCATCTTTGTTGCTCTTCTCTGTACTCTTGCTAGAGTCTCAACATCTTTTTTACATGTTTCATGACCCAGCTAGGTAACATCATCAGTGCTAGAAGGGAGGGTGGTTTGTGGAGAGGAGGAGGAGGAGGAGGAGGAGGGAGGGGGAGGAGGAAGACGAGGAGAGCTGTGGGTTCTTGGTACTTTATGAGCTTGGTGGGTTTTTTGCAGATGTTTCATGACCCATCTGGCATTGATGAGGTTACCTGAATGAAACACAATGAAATGTCTGCCAGCAAACAACCCAGCTCAGAGAGCATCAAGGACCCCACAGAGTCTCTGGGTTTTTCCTCTATGGGGTCTGAAGCCCCCTCCCTCTAAAAGGAGGGGGAGGGAGACTTATGCAACCCACCCCCTTCCTGACTCAACCGGCTGCTGGTGGTTATGCAATCGGCAACTTCTTCCTTCCAATCCGCCAGAGCGGTACCCAAGCCTGCCCTGGTCTCCATGGTTACCAGCATCCTCCCCCTTCCTCTTCCCCTCCGTTTTCTTTTAATGATGGTCTCCTGCCATTCTGGAAGGTTCATTCTGTTCTCCACTGGGTTCAGAAGGTGCCCCAGACGGGAGACGGGCTTGGAGAGGCCGAGGCGACGGGCAGCCATGTTGCCCACTCTGAATTCCCTCCCGTGGCAGCTCCCACGAAATCCCGCTCAACCTGGCACCTGTTGGATGGATCGAAGGTTAGACGGGCGGCTGGTTTGGAAAGGGCGAAGGGGTGAAGGAGAAGAGCATTGTTTGAAGACATTTCGCTTCTCATCCAAGAAGCTTCTTCAGCTCTGACTGGAGAACAGATCCACCAAGGCAAGAGTCAGCAGTCCATCTGCCTTTGAAAGACCAAGGCCGCTCTTTCGAATACAGTCCACCTTCTTCTGTGGGTTAAAACTCTGCAGAAAATTGAACATGTGGACCTTTTAGTGAAATGTTACTACCACTTTACAAGACCTTGGTAAGACCACACCACAGCTGGAACACAGCATCCAGTTCTGGTCACCACAATATGGCTGCGGAACTTGGGTTCGGCTAGTCTAGAGAAAAGAAGAAATAGTGGAGACATGATAGCAGTTTTCCGATATTTGAGGGGCTGCCACAAAGAAGAGGAGGGGGCCACGTTATTCTCCAAAGCACCAGAGGGCAGGACAAGAAACAACGGTTGGAAACTGACCAAAGAGAGAAGCAACCTGGAATTAAGGAGAAACTTCCTGACAGTGAGGACAATTAACCAGTGGAACAGCTTGCCACCAGAAGTTGTGTGTGCTCCATCACCGGAGATTTTAAGAAGAGGCTAGACAGTCATTAGTCTGAGATGGTATAGGTTCCCCTGCTTGAGCGGGGGGCTGGACTAGAAGACCTCCAGGATCCCTTCCAACTCTGTCCTATTCTGTTCTATTCTGTTCTATTATTCTATTCTATATTATTATTATTATTATTATTATTATTATTATTATTATTATTATTGTTATTATTCAAGAATTCCAGCTGGGAATTTGGGGAGCTGAAGCCCAGAAGTCTGAAAGTTGCTAAGGCTGGACTCCCCTGCCCTAAACTTTCCAAGCAGAGAGATGGGGAGGTGGGTTGCAGACCCCACCCTGATAGAACTTCTGGTTCGCTTCTTCTCCAATTTGGAGAGCTCCTAAAAGCAACACATGATGTTCTGTTCTGTTCTATTCTGTTCTATTCTGTTCTGTTCTGTTCTGTTCTGCTCTGCTCTGCTCTGTTCTGCTCTGCTCTATTCTGCTCTATTCTATTCTGTTCTGTTCTGTTCTGTTCTGTTCTATTCTGCTCTGCTCTGCTCTATTCTATTCTGTTCTGTTCTATTCTATTCTGCTCTGCTCTATTCTGCTATATTCTATTCTGTTCTGTTCTGTTCTGTTCTATTCTTCATTTTCTGGGTGAGTCTCAATCCACTGGCGAAGGTGTTCTGGATCCAGGTGGTCTTAAACGAAAGCCACTTTCCCTCCCGTGATTTAAGTAGGAGAACCAGGAGTGGATTTAAGGGAAAGATCCAGACATCCATCCAGTTCTGCGGACCAATTCTAGGGCTGCGGATGTCCTTGGGGGCTTAAACTCTGTGCTGATGACCCCCCCTCTGATGGCCCAGCCTGGATGGATGCCCACCTGTGTCACCAGGTGGGCATTGTGACAGTAGGTGTCCCTCCCCCAGAAAGAGAGAGACACACACACACCCCGCCTGAAACAGTGTAGTGAAACCTAGCCTTGGAGTCTGCTGGACACACAAAGCGTCAGTTACAAAGGGTCAAGAAGTAGGTGCATGAGCAGGGAAGGAGGTCCAGGCCCCCCACAGCAACCCTGCCCCTTCACCGCCCACTCCATTGACAATTCACTCAGGCCACTATCTCAGGTTTTTTTAGATTAAAACAAAGAGCAGCAGAGAGAGAGAGAAAGAAAAAGAAAGAAAGAGAGTGGAGGAAGAGAGATAGAAAAGAAGAGAAAGAATCAGAATAACAGAGTCGGGACTTTGTAGGTCATCTAGTGATTCTAGTCCAACCCCTGCCCTATGTCTTCAGATGGCAGTCTAGCCTAGTCTTGAAAGCCTCCAGTGATGGAGCTCCCACAACTTCTGAAGTCAACTTCTGTTCCGTTGGTGGATTGTTCTCAGTGTCAGGAAATTTTCTCCTTATTTCTAGGTTAAATCTCTCCTTGGGGAGAGAAAGAGAAAGGAAAGGAAGGAAACAGAAAGAGAAAGAGAGAGAAAGAAGAAAAAAATGGGGGGAGAGAGAGAAAGAAAAGAAAATCAAAGAGTGAGTGAGTGAGAAAGAGAGAGAGAGAGAGAGAGAGAGAGAGAGAGAGAACAGAAAGAGAAAAAGAGAGTCAGAAAGAGACAGAAAGAGAAAAAGAATGGAGAGAGAGAGAGAAGAGAGAGAGAGAACGGAAAGAGAGAAAAAAGAGTCAGAAAGAGACAGAAAGAGAAAATGGAGGGAGAGAGAGAGAAAACAGAAAGAGAAAAAGAGTCAGAAAGAGACAGAAAGAGAAAAAGAATGGAGAGAGAGAAGAGAGAGAGAGAGAACGGAAAGAGAGAAAAAGAGTCAGAAAGAGACAGAAAGAGAAAAAGAATGGAGAGAGAGAGAGAAGAGAGAGAGAGAACGGAAAGAGAGAAAAAAGAGTCAGAAAGAGACAGAAAGAGAAAATGGAGGGAGAGAGAGAGAAAACAGAAAGAGAGAAAAAGAGTCAGAAAGAGACAGAAAGAGAAAAAGAGAATGGAGAGAGAGAAGAGAGAGAACGGAAAGAGAGAAAAAGAGTCAGAAAGAGACAAAGAGAGTCAGAAAGAGACAAAGAAAAAGAATGTGGAGAGAGAGAGAGAGAGAACGGAAAGAGAAAAAAGAGTCAGAAAGAGACAGAAAGAGAAAAAGAGAAGAGAGAGAGAGAGAGAGAGAGAGAGAGAGAGAGAGAGAGAGAGAGAGAGAGAGAGAGAGAGAGATATCCATGTGCCGTTCTTCGTATGTTTTAGTCTCCAGGCCTTGGATCCTCTTAGTTGCTCTTCTCTGAATTTTTTTCTAAACTCTCAACATCTTTTTTGTGATACGATGACCAAAACTGGATGCAGGTACTCCAGGTGTGGCCTCACTAGGGCCTTGTAAAGTGGTACTAATACTTTGTGTGATCTTGATTCTATGCCTCTGTTTCTACAACCCAGGATTGTATTAGCTTTTTTTTGGCGGCGGCTGCACACGGCTGGCTCCTGGTCAAGGGATCGTCCACTAGGACTCCAAGGTCCCTCTCACAGTCGCTGTTTTTAAGCCGGGTCTCACCCAGTCTGTACTTGGGGGTCGTTGGTGTTCTCTGAACTGGGTTGTTTTCTTGCAGACGTCTCATTACCCAACACCATCAGGGTTTTGTTTATGTAACACCACTCCTTACCAGCACTGATGGTGTTACCTAGCTGGGTCATGAAAGGTCTGCAAGAAAACAACCCAGCTCAGAGACCCCCAGGGACCCCTCGTTTCAACCCTGAGCTACAAAGATTCTCCTTTACTGGGAGTGTCTCTCTTTCTGCCACTGACTGCCCTAACGGTGGCATCAGTAGCCTCTCTGCCAGGGGTGCCGGGTGTCTGCTTTGGAACGCGCTGCCCCTCATGAAAAGCTGCCTGACCCCTTCCTTCCACGCCCTCCCAGGTGTCGCCATGTTGACCAGCATCGCTGACGGGCTTCTCTGCTGCCTTCTGGGCAAGGTGCCCAATGTCGTGGGGCCCCTGGAGCCGGTCGAGTCCAGCAACGGCTACAGCTTTGTGGAGGTGAAGCCTGGGCGGGTCCTGCGGGTGAAGCACGTCGCCCCCTCCCACCCCCCCAGCACGGAGGAGAAGGAGGAGGAAGAGGAGCCCCAGAAGACGGGCGCCGTGCACTGCAAACGCCGGATCGCCGTGTACCGCAACGGGCAGATGGTCATCGAGAACCTGGGTGAGGCAGGGCAGCAGCCCGACGTCCCGCAAGGCCAGAACGGCACCGAGGCCCAGAGCATGGTGGAGGCAGAGGTCTCAGATGCGAATCCAGCCACGATGCCCACAGCCAGTGGGGGCACGGCGCTCAAACGCCGCCGGCAAAAGCCCAAAAGAGTGGTCCACATTGACTGCACCAAGTACATCAGCAGCTGCAAGGGGATCCACCGGGACGTGGTGCTGTTCTTCATCCACGGGGTGGGCGGCTCTTCGGACATCTGGAAGGAGCAGGTGGACTTCTTCACCCAGCTGGGCTACGAGGTGGTGGCCCCCGACCTGGCTGGGCACGGGGCCAGCTCTGCCCCCCAGATCGCGGCCGCCTACACCTTCTACGCCCTGGCGGAAGACATGCGCAGCCTGTTCAAGCGATACGCCAAGAAAAGGAACATCCTGGTCGGACACTCGTATGGGTAAGAGGGGAAGGGGAGGGTGGTCTCTCCTGGTGATTTCCTAGAGGCGGGCCATCCTCAAGTTACGACCACAACCGGGACCACAAATTACATCATTAAGCAAGATGATGTAGTGCGTTACCTCTGATTTTACAATGGCGTTTTTTTGCTGTGGTTGTTAAGCAAGTCACTGCGGTTGCTAAGTGAATCACGCAGTCGTTAAGTGACTCCAGCTTCCCCCACTGACTTTGCTTGTCAGAAGCTAGCCAGGGAGGTCGCCAGTGGAGATCCTGTGAACCCAGGATGCTGCGACCCTCATAGAAATAGATGCCGGCTGACAAGCGCCCAAATGTTGATCAGATGCTTCTGAGCGTGGAGGCTCAGCGCTTCTCCGGGGGGGCAGAGAGGCCCCCTTTGCGGTGCCTGATCACCCTGCTTGTCCTCCTCCCTCTTAGGGTCTCCTTCTGCACCTTCCTGGCCCACGAATACCCGGATCTGGTCCACAAGGTGGTCATGATCAACGGAGGGGGGCCCACCGCCCTGGAGCCCAGCCTATGCTCCATCTTCAACATGCCCCCCTGCCTGCTGCGCTGCCTCTCGCCCTGCCTGGCCTGGAGCTTCCTCAAGTGAGCCTCCCGGGGAGGGGGGGAGATGGGGGAGGGAGGGGGCAGACCTCCCCTGCCACAACTGGGCTGCCCACTGGCCATGCGTGTCTCTCCTGAAGGTGACGGGGGCTCTTATTCCCGGGCACCCTCCCGCCCTGCCTGGCCTGGAGCTTCCTCAAGTGAGGAAGTGGGAGGGGCTGGGGGGCAGGCCTCCCCATGGGCCATGCGTGGCTCCCCTGAAGATGGTGTACCCCCAGGCCCTACCCATCTATTTAGGGGCTCAGATTTAACCCCCCAATGCCCCTCAATCTTCTCCTGGGTGGGCTGGGGTCCTGTTTTGCCTTGGCACAGCCACGAATTGCAGGGTCTCCGCCCCACCCGCCCACCCACCGTGCTGACCCGGTGCCCTTTGCCCTGGCAGAGCCGGCTTCGCCCGCCAGGGCGCCAAGGAGAAGCAGTTGCTGAAGGAGGGCAATGCCTTCAACGTCTCCTCCTTCGTCCTGCGGGCCATGATGAGCGGGCAGTACTGGCCGGAGGGGGACGAAGTCTACCACGCCGAGCTGACCGTGCCCACGCTGCTGGTGCACGGCATGCACGACAAGTTTGTGCCCGTGGAGGAGGACCAGCGCATGGCGGAGGTAGGGCCCCTCTCCCCTGCCCCCCCCCGGGAGCCCTGGCTGGCTTCTCTTCAACCACAATGGGGGGGCCATCCCCATCCTTTGGAGGATGCACGTGGGGGGCGAGGGGGGCCTTCAGGCAGATGTGCCCAGATGAAACAAGGCTGGCTTGACAAAGATCAGGGAGGGACCCACAAGGGAGGGAGGGAGGGGCTTGCAAGGATGCCGGAGATGCTGGTCACCTGATTGCACCCAGGTTTGCCAACATGGGGGAGGGAGGGGGGCCAGGAGGGGGACTCAGCGCCATGTTGGACTCGGTGGAGGCAAAGTTTGTCCAGTCTGCACAATTTCTGTGGGAAGCACAACAGCTCTCCCCAATCTGCTCCCCCCCCCCGTTAAAATTTGATTTAAGGTCTCACTGGGGGGGGCAAGATTGCCAGCTAGTCACGATTTTCAGGCTGAGGGTCAGAAAAGCTGCATCAGCTCAGAGCGGCAGAGAGGCCCATGCCAGCCTCGGGAGGGGGTCCCAGCTGCTGATCTTTGGGGGGGGGCTGTTGCAGGCAGGACCAGTAGTGCTTGGCGTTTGCACAAAGGCGCAAGTGAAACACACACACACACAGAGATGTTGTCCTCTGCACTTAAAGCGAGAATGGAGGGTGCAAAGGCCGCCCAGAGAGCAGCCCCATACACAGCTGGGGTGCTCCTGAAGCCCCCCCCAGGGGCCGTCTCTGACCCCCCCTTCCCTCTTTGCCCCCAGATCCTGCTGCTGGCCTTCCTGAAGGTGATAGACGAGGGCAGCCACATGGTCATGCTGGAGTGTCCGGAGACGGTCAACACCCTCCTGCATGAGTTCCTGCTCTGGGAGCCCGAGCCCCTCCCCTCCGAAGAAGGCCCCCCGGCGGGGAAGAAGTAGTCGGCAGATGGGGTCCATCCTGAGGGTCCAGGGGCCACACTCCGGTGGCTGCCCCAAGGAGAGCCGCTTCCGGCAGACGGACGGCGAGAGTTGTCACGGATGGGGGAGAGGGCGCTTTGTCTCCCTGCTCGGGGGGCCCGGTGGGGGCCCGAGGCCGGAATGTGGGGAACCCTCCAAGCAAGCGATGGCGGCAGAGGATCGGCCAGTAGTGAACAGCACCCCACCCCTTCGACCACCTCTGCATTTAAGCCCCCCTCCCAAAATAACCTCAGGCAGGAAAGAGAGGCAGACGTGCGTGGCTGCTGTGCTTCTTGGAACAGGATGCTGGGCCTGGGAGTCTCTGCGAAGGGGCGCTGGGGCTGCCTTCCTGACGCCTCCACTGTGCCAGGGGGCGCCCCCTCCGAGCGGGCATGGAGGCGGAAGGGTGCCCGCGTGGACCGCTGGCCTTTTGACTTTTTCCTGCCCCACCACGGCTGCACACGGAAGCGGCTGCGGGAATTGGCGGGGTGAATTCTCCCACGCTGCTGTGGGAGAAGGACGTGGGGTTGAGACCCCCCCAGCAGGTCGAGCCTGGGGGCAGACGGAGGGGCAGGTGGCCCCACCCCCTGCATACTTTTCTTGTCAGAATCTTCACTGGCCTCTGCCCCCTCCCCCCCCCAGGACTGGGGGCTGCAATCCCGAGAATGCTGGGACTGAATGTGGTTGGAGCGCGCCAGAGGGGGGAAGAGGCTGTTGACCCCTCCCCAAGTTGCTTCTTTCCAACTTAGGAGATGCTGGAATTCACCCCCAAGGTGGGGGTCCAGGACTTTGCCCCCCCTCCTTCCTGATACACACACACACACACGTGTCTCCACCACAGTTTGTAAATAAACTTTGCAAAGTTGTATCTACACACACCCCCTCCCCCCAAAAAGGTATTGCAGGGTAAACTGTGCCAGCTCTCCACTCCAGCGCTTCGGGGGGGGGGCTGGCAGCCGGGCACCAGCAGGACAGGATGGCGACGTTTGGCAGCTTCTTTTCCCATCTCTGCTTCCGAGTCTTTTTCATCCTGGTCCTCCTTCCTGATTACGTGACCGTGGGTCAACCGCACCGGCCACGTGAAAAGTGGTCACGTATTCTGTATTCATACGTTCAGTATTCTATTCCGCTCTCTCCTAGAAGTCACTCTTCTCGTTGTAACTTAGAACGGTCACTAACCAAACTGCTGTAAGTCAAGGACCGCCTATAAAAGTCCCGATTCAGACCCTCCCCCTATCAGGGCACCCAGGTTGATGTGGGAGGGCCTGGGGGGGGTCTCAGGGGGGAAATCCTGAGAGTCTTCCTGAAAAGACCCCCGTTTAATTTGGAGACCTCCACAGAGCTTCGGTCCGATCCGGGAGGACCCACCCAGCATCAGGGCCTCCTTGGAGCTGAGCTANTTCCCCCCCCCCCCCCCCGCAAAACTGATCCAAAATTTATAAGCTTCTACGTCTATTTGACCTGTCCTACAAAATGTATATGAAATAAAAAATAGGTGACGGGTTAAACAACAGTAAAGTTGTAGTTCAAGGTAGTCTGTTATTTCAATTTACTCGTAGAAAATCTAGTTTCTTATTTACCACAAATCTCCAAGAAAGGGTCCACTTTTGTGGCACCTGTGGCTGCAAAGGAGTGGAAGGATTGGGGTCCACATGTACAAATTATATAATAATAATAATAATAATAATAATAATAATAATAATAATAATAATAATAATAATAATAATAATAATAATAATAATAATAATAATAATAATACGTTGGAAGGGACCTTGGAGGTCATCTAGTCCAACCCCCTGCTCAGGCAGGAAACCCTATACCATTTCAGACCAATGGCTGTCCAGTCTGTTCTTAAAAACTTCCAGTGTTGGAGCATTCACCACTTCTGGAGGCAGGTAGTTCCACTGGTTGATTGTTCTCACTGTCAGGAAGTTTCTCCTTAGTTCTAGGTTGCTTCTCTCCTTGGTTAGTTTCCATCCGTTGCTTCTTGTCCTGCCTTCAGGTGCTTTGGAGAATAGCTTGACTCCCTCTTCTTTGGGGCAGCCCCTGAGATACTGGAAGACTGCTATCATGTCCCCCCTCATCCTTCTCTTCGTTAAACTAGACAGACCCAATTCCAGCAGCCGTTCCTTATATGTTTTAGCCTCCAGTCCCCTGATCATCTTTGTTGGTCTTCTCTGCACTTTTTCTAGAGTTTCTGCATCTTTTTTACATCGTGGTGACCAAAACTGGATGCAGTATGTGTCCTTCAATTCCTGGGCTCTGTGCAGGAATATGGTAAAATACATTTTTCCTCTCCAAAGTCTTAGCCCCTTCCCCAGTTAAAGAGGGCAGACTCCTTCGGGGAAATTGGGGACTCCTGGATGGAACCACTAGGTTGAGTCCACCAAGCTGGACCCAGCCAAAGTTTCTTGCTGTGTTCGCATGCACACACGTGTAGGGTGTGTGTGTGTGCGCGCGCGCGCGCCATCCATACAATTCCCTTGAATTATGCTTCTTGAGAAGTTACTTGGTCGGTTGAGGAAAGTGAGGCCAAAATAAGAATTCTGAACCATTTGGGTAGCAAACTTTTGTTGCCCTTAGCTCAGGGGTCTTCAAACTTGGCAACTTTTAAGACTTGTGGACTTCAACTCCCAGAATTCCTCAGCCAGCTTGGGGTGTTTCGCACCCGGTCGGATCTCTATCGCACAGCCCGTGGGCCGGTGAGGGGCAGTTCATCGGACCTTTCCTCGCTGAGCACTTCAGCCAGGTCTCTGTACTCCTGGTAGTTCCTTCCCCCTCCCCACACACACACACACACTGTAGCTTTCTCGGCGCGGCTGCACCGTTTCAGGGCTTGGCTGGTGCTTCAGCCGGTTTCCCCTTTTGGGAATCTGAGTTCCACCATTCTCCAGTCCACCGGCGGGTTCCACTTGGTCAGCCACGCCATGCCCAGAATTGGGGGCATTCCGTGCCAGGGGTCACCACAAACGTTATAGTCTCTATGTGGTCCCCTAGCGCAGAGGTAGGCAACCTCGGCTCTTCCATGACTCAAGGACTTCAACTCCCAGAATTCCTGAGTCAGCATAGCTGACTCAGGAATTCTGGGAGTTGAAGTCCATGAGTCATGAAAGAGCCGAGGTTGCCTACCCTTGCCCTAGGGTGAGTTGAACCTGCAGTGTGGCTAGCGTGGCAGGCATCCCCCCTGCTCTGGACCCATCTCATTGATCGAAGGAGATCAGTTTCTTCAGCCTCCTCACCGGAATTCCTAAGTTCCCCATTAACGTCGGGCTTATGAGGCAGCGGGTGCAACAAGTCAATTGGCGTCCTGGCTTCTATTCCCCCGGGCATGCCAGGGGCCAACAGTCCTACTGTCCGGATGAGGGGCGCAATGGGCCCACTTACCAGGGGCGCAATGGGCCCACTTACCTCCGAGTTGTCGTCTGACGAGTTGGATGTTCCACCTGGGTTGGCCAAAGTTTCCTTTTCTCGCTGGGTTGAGGCAGGGAACTCAACGGCTTCCGTGCCCTTCATGGCCGTCTCTTTCGGCTTTGCTGGGGTCTTCCTGGGTCTTCCGGCTGGAGCTGTGTCAGGCTTTCGGGTAGGGGTGAGCGAGCGGCATTCGGCAGCGCGGTGTCCCTCTTTCCTGCATTTGAAACATACTGAGTTTCTCTTGGTTGCTGATGATTGCTTTGCTGATCCGCAGGTCGGCTCCGATGGTGACCTCCCCCACAATCTCCCCCCTCGGCGTTGTCTCTTGGCCAGGTCGATCTCCGCTTCTTCAGCCAGGACGTACCAGTCTTGCAACTGGTGGGGGTCTCCTCGAGGTCGTAGAGGTTGTAGTTTAACCCATCCTTGAAGTGGCTGAGCAGGATGTCCTCCGGCTAATTCAGCTTGCTGGCCAGGGCTTGGAACTCCTGGGCGTGTTCTGCCACCGGTCGTCTGCCTTGTTTCACTGTCTTTATCCGCTCCCGGGCTTTCCGGTCAGCCAAGGGGTCCCCAAAGCGATGCCTGAGAACAGCCATGAATTGATTGGAGTAGCTCCGGTGCATCTGCATCATGGAGGTCTACGACCCAATCCACCACAATGCCATCCAGGGCGGCTTGTAGGATGCAGACCCTGGCTCGGTCACTTGGGATGTCACGGCTGTATTCCTCCATGTAATTTAGCACCAGGGTCAGGAAGAATCCCAGGGGCCGTGGCTCTCCACGGTACTTTACATCCAGCAGTGGGAGCTTCTGGATGGGTCAGTGCCTCTTCTTCCACTTGTGTCGTCTCCCCTCTGTCTGCAGTGGCTGCTTGGTGAGAGGCAGTTGTGGCAGCCGCGGCAGCTGTGGTTTTGGTGTTGCCTTTGGAAGGGTTCGGGACCCCTGGCTCAGCTTCCCCTTCGTCGGTCTTCTCGGTGGAGCCCAGGTGAATGGTGCCCCTGTGTGGTTCAGCTTTCTCCTCCTTCATGGAGTCGAGTGTTAACTTCATCATGCCGATTGCCTGCTCCAACAATCGGCTGGAGTACATCAGGCGGTCCTCCTCGTCTTTGCTAAAATGGAGGGACCTCTCCATCTCCACCTTCCAGCCTGGCTGATGACTGCCCCGTCTGAGTGTCACTTTCCTGGCCTTCTTCTCCCAGTCCTCCTTCTTTCCGACGCCCATCGGCCACTTGGGCTTGTGGCGGCGTTCTGTGACCACTTCCTCCTCCGAGGAGCTCGGGGATCCAGAGCTTGAGTAATTGCAGGGGTCTGCCCGGCGGGAGGTTTCCCCCCCCCCATTGCAGGCTCCTCTCTCTCTATTCCATTGTCTGACATGATTTGCCAAGTCCCCCAGTTAAGGGTCTTCCTTCCGGGCTGTTTCTACAGATCCTGTCTAATGTCAGGCCCACTTCAAAACCTCATCCTAAGGAAGCAGAACTCGTTGGAAGCCGTTTCTTCCAAAAGGAACTTTTATTAGGAGAAGTTGACAGCAGGCATAGAAGGCAGGATCTGAGGGTTTCCCGCTCGGATCGATAGGTTAAGAGAGTCCCAAGCAAACCCATCCGGTCACAAAGAGGCAGCCCCCAGCATCTTCCCGCCTTCCTTCCAGGAGTATGGCAGAATCCAGAAGAACAGAAGAACCAGAGTTAGAAAAAGCCCCTTTAATAATGCGGGTTCTGACATCCAGCTTTGACTGACAGCCAGACGTGGGAAGGGCTCGAACTCACCTCTTAGAGGATATTCATCTGTTTGAAAACGTAAGCAGGGACTTTTTGATGGCTGCCAGTTCAACCTCCCTTCCAGGAAAGAAGCCCTGGTCTAGGCCCCGGTGTTCTGCCCAAATCCTAAATAAAGGATCTCGTGTCCCGGAGAGGTGGGCTTCCGTCTCTTGAATTCACCCATCGAGACCGATTTGCTGAGAGACACCATGTGGTGCCCTCTCCCCCTTGCAGGGCGACGGTCTGTGCCTGGGCGCAGGCTGGGTCTGGTCCTTCCCAGGGAGACCTCCACAAGGCCATCTCTGGGGCTGCCCCCTTCCCCACTGCCCACCCTGTGGGGCAGCCCCAAGGACCCAACTGGAAGTCAGCCATGAGAGCTGGCAGGATGACCCTGGGCCAGTCCCTCTTCCTCAGCCCAACCCACCTCACAGGGTTGTTGTTGGGGAAAGAGGAAGGTGTGTTGGATGCCACTGGATTTACTGCCTTATTTGTAGAAGGAAGGAAGGAAGGAAGGGAAAAAGAGAGAGAAAGAGGAAGGAAGGGAGGGAGGAAGAAAGGAAGGAAAAGAGAGAAAGAGGAAGGAAGGGAGGAAGGAAGGAAAAGGGAGGGAGGGAGGGAGGAAAAGAGAGAAACAGGAAGGGAGGGAGGGAGGAAAAGGGAGGGAGGAAGGAAGGAAAAAAGAGAAAGAGGGAGGGAGGGAGGAAAAGAAAGGAAGGAAAAGAGAGAAAGGGAGGGAGGAAAAGAAAAGGGAGGGAGGGAGGGAGGAAAAAAGAGAAAGAGGGAGGGAGGGAGGAAAAGAAAGGAAGGAAAAGAGAGAAAGAGGGAGGGAGGAAAAGAAAAGGGAGGGAGGGAGGAAGGAAGGAAAAAAGAGAAAGAGGGAGGGAGGGAGGAAAAGAAAGGAAGGAAAAGAGAGAAAGAGGGAGGGAGGAAAAGAAAAGGGAGGGAGGGAGGAAGAAAAAGAAACAAACAGGAAGGGTGGGAGGAAGGAAAAGAAAAGGAAGGGAGGGAGGGAGGAAGAAAAACAAAGAAAAAGAAGGGAAAGAAAGAACGGAAAGGGGGATTTTTCCACCAGAAAAACGGAGCCTGGCTTTGCATTCCTGGCTGAAATAGAGAAAAGGTGGGATCCCCCCCCCCTCGTTCTCCCCTCCCAGGAAGCCCTCCGGGGGCTGGAAAAGATCCCGTCCACTGAACAGATCGTTCCACAAATGGGCCCGGGAATCAGGGGCTGTGTGTGTGTGGGGGGGAGGGTTTCTAGGTTTTTCTGGTGGATGATGGTTTGGTTCCAATTTGGTTCCTCTCTGCACAACCAGAAAAGTTTGCAAAACCATTTGCAGCCTCGCATCGCAAAGGCCGCCAGCACCTCAGAGTGAAAGGGCTGGAGGGGAGAAAGTTGGGGGGGGCGCCCACAGAAGGGCAACCTGGCTATTCCCCCCCCCGAACCAAACCGAGGCTTGCTTGCAGCCCCCACTTTGGACACCTGGTCAAGCAGCACCGTCCGTCGGAGATTCGGGGCTCCCCAATTTCCCCCCAACCCAGCAAAACCCGGCTTTTCTCCTTTTGAGGAGGGGGCAAAGGTTTTCATGAGGCTGGGGGAGACGGCTAGTCCGCAACTTATGGCCGTAACAGACCCTGGGATTTCCCTCATATATCACAACAGTCGTTAAGTCGCAAGACGCCCCCGTGACCGACCTGATTTTATGACATTTTTTTGCAGCGGTCGCTAAGCAAACACATCAGCTGTAAAGTGAATGGGGCGGTCGTTAAGAGAGACCCATTATCTGCAACAGAGCGCCCGGAGTTGCTTAGAAACAAGACGGGCAGTGCCTAAATTTAATTAATAAATATATAGCTGGAGACCGTGAAGAAATTTCCTGACCGTTAGAACAGTTAGCCAGTGGAACCACCTGCCTCCAGAAGTGGTGAATGCTCCAACGTTGGAAGTTTTTAAGAAGAGACTGGACAACCATTTGTCTGAAATGGTAGAGGTAGAGGCTTGGGCAGGGGGCTGGACTAGATGACCTCCAAGGTCCCTTTCAACTATTATTATTATTATGGATCATCGCACAGTCAGCCAGATGTTCAGACTGGATTTGGCATTTTGTCTGCCTATCGAGTCCTTTCCCAGGACCTGGGATAGGCAGATGTGGATGTTTGATGGTATGACAGATCTCGTCGCAGGATGGAAGCAGTTCCTAGTAAGGCCGCCTTTTGCAATTGACTAATGGCGAATTTGTCAATGCCGATGATGGTGTTCAAGTGGTGCTCCAGTTGAATAATAATAATAATAATAATAATAATAATAATAATAATAATAATAATAATAATTATTATTATTATTATTATTATTATTATTATTTAGTAATATTACTATTTACTATTATTATTAATTATTTAATGAAGGCCTTGCCCAAGTGCCCAGAATGTGCTTACAGGATGGCGGGGGAGGGGACGGCCGTCACAACTTCAAATTCCCAGTCATAAGTACATTTGGGGGGGGTGTCCATCGGAACCTCTAACAGTCACTAAGTGATCGGTCATAAGTTGAGCACGGTCCTTAAAGAAAGACGAAGGCCCTGGGGTTGCTAATCCTCCTGCTTAATCACACCCCCTCCCCATTTCAAAAAAAAGAGGAGGGTCCCAGAAAAGGATCAAGCGCAGAATCCAGCAGACTCTTCCCCCCTTTAAAAAAACCTCATTTAATGCCCCCAATCCCAGATAAGGGAGAAATGGAAAAAAATTCTTTAAAAACATAATGCAGCCCCAGAATTTTTTTTAAAAGTCTCCACTGCTAGACATAAAAAGGGGTCTCCAGCCCGGAGAGAACCTGAACGAAAGGAGAGAACTGCGTCTTTCGTTCCCAGAACAGCAGAACTGACCGAGGCTTCTTAAGCGTATGGGAAGACCCCCGGGGTCCCCCTACGGACGAAGGGCTGGGGGGGCTGAGTCCACAGCGGCCTCCTCCTTGCGTGGGAAGGATCCGAGCCCCACGGCGGCTCCATTCCAGGACCCTCCAGAAGGGGGGACCCTCTCCCACCACGTGACTGGATGCAAATGGGACCCCCCACCCAAAATCGCTTCCGAACACGGGTGCAGCTCTCCGTCTCCGCTCAGCATCAAGAAGAGGAGCAATTCCAGAATCTGGACCTTCGGTTGTGTGAACGAGGGATCAGGTCGACTCCCCCCGGTGGAGCTCTGGATTCAGAGGGTCTGCTTGGAGGGAAGGGCCCCCGGGACCCCCGGGGTCAAGGCCCAGTTCAGATATCAGCGGGGCGCAGCTGCCTCTCGCCCTCCCCCAGGAAGACCTGGAGAGCTCGGTGCAGAAGGAAGACCCCCAGGCTGCGACGGCGTTTCATGGGCCAGCCGGCCACCAGGCCATAATAGTTCCCTTTCTTCTGATTGGTCAGCATCTTCAGTCCTGGGGGGGGGAAGAGGCAAGAGAGAAGGGGCTTGCAATCACACAATACAAACACACACACACACACGCCCTACTGGGAATCGCCACCCCTGGGAGAATCTCCCAATTCCCACCCTCCCTACACAGGGGGCTGCCCCAAATGCCAATGCCCGGGGTAGGAAGGTGTTTGGGCAAAGTCCCCCTCCCCTCCCAAGGGTCTGGGGGGGGGGGAACAGGGTTGGGAAGGGCTGGGCAGGGGAGGAAGCAACTGTGGCCAAAGGCAGAAAGAAAATGGATGAAACTCATTCCTGTCTTGGGCAGAGGGCTGGACTACGAGTTTACGACTTGTGGACTTCAACTCCCAGAATTCCTCAGCCAGAAGTCCACAAGTCGTTAACATTCCCAAGGTTGGAGACTGGCTGAAGAATTCTGGGAGTTGAAGTCCACAAGTCGTAAAGTTGCCAGGATTGGAGACCCCTGGACTAGAAGACCTCCAAGGTCCCTTCCAGCCCTAGGAAACTCTATGGAAAGGGTGTGTGTGTGTGTGTGTGTGTGTGTGTGTGTGTGTGTGTGTGTGTGTGTGTGAGAGAGAGAGAGAGAGAGAGAGAGAGAGAGAGAGAGAGAGAGAGAGAGAGAGAGAGAGAGAGAGAGAGAGAGAGAGAGAGAGAGAAAAGCTGGACTGTTTTCAGCAAATGGGCCTATTTGGGGTCCAGATTCAACCCACCTGGGTGGGCAAGGATGAAGGGAGCCTGCAAGGAAGAGGGAGCCCCCCCATGTCATGCGGACCCCCAGAGCGCTTACCAATGGCCTCCACCATGCAGGCCTCGCGGGTGTACGCCTCCACGGGAACGACGTTCTGGAAGCAGTGCATGGAGACCACCCCCTGCCCCCCGGCCCAGATCTCCAGGATGTGCTGGACTTTCGAGCAGACCTGCTGGGCAGAGGGGGACCCCCAATCAAAGGGGAGCAGCCACTGAGAGACGGACAGAACCATGCCCCGCCCACCGCCTCGGGGCCAAATCCAGGCTTGTGTGTGGAGGGAGAGGGAGATGGATCCAGATGGTCACCACCCCTTCCCCAAATTGAGCCTCCCACTCCCATGAGTTCTGCAGGGGGGATTCTGGGGGTTGTAATCTAACCCCCAGTTGGAGAGGGTAGAGCATCGGCTACCCAACCCCGAGGTCAGGCAGCCAAAGGTTTCTGCCACACCAAGCGGTCAAAGATCAATCCACGGTGATCGAAGCTAGACTGCCCCTGAATTTGGAAGCTCCGTGCGTAGCGGAGGAGGCCGAGACTCCAGAGAAGCCTCCGGAGGATGCCCAGGCTGGCCCCAGAGCTGCCGAGGGCTGCCCACCTGCCTTGCCGGCACCCCCTGGCCCTCCCGGTGGTGGGTCAAGGCTTCGTAGAGGTGGCGGTAGGGCCGGCCGCGCGTCCCTTTGCCCACGTAGAAGATGGAGCACTCGGCCGGGCTGAGGAGCTGGCAACGGGCGGGCAGGTTCTGGGTCACCCTGCGGAAGAGCAGAGCCACGAGACCATCAGCCACAGCGGGGGTCTCCCTGGTGCCCCCAAAGCTGGCGGCCCAGGCAGCCGTTTTCCCCCCAATTCCCCCCATCCGGAGGGGCTCTTACCTGGGATCCAGCAGCAGGTAGTTGAAGCTGGACTTGAGCAGCCCCTCCCGCCACCTGCGGCTCTTGTCCGGCTGGTCAAACTCTGCGGCCAGAGCCATCTCATCGGCTCTGGAGTTGGGGATCCGGTAGGTCTCCAGAGAGGACGCCAGCTCTGGGCTGTAGGCTGAGCAGAAGAGGGGGTTGGGTGCAGGACCCCCGGAGGGGGCTCTGGCTGGTCAAATGCCCCTCCCCCACCTTGTTCAGGACTTCTCCCGAGCTCCTCTGGGAAGAGGGGTCAATCAGGGACACGGACACACAGGCGCTCTCCCCTTGCACCCAGGACTTCAGCACATAAACCTCCCCCTCTCCTTGGAGAGATCATCTCCCCCCTTTGCCCCCCATCCCGCCTTCCTGTCTCTCTCCTTCCACCCTTCCCCCGACCCCCCAGGAGGGTCTCCTCCAGCTTCCGAGAGACCCCAGGGGCACCCACCAGCAGAGCCCTTCCGGGCCGGGGTCTCGGGCTCTCTGCTCAGCCTCTCCAAGAGCCGGACGTACAGCTTCCGAGTGAGGGGTGTCACCGGCCCCGGGTCAGCCCCCAACTCACGCAGCTTGCGTGCCAGGGCTGCATCGGTCAGGTCTTCCGGGTTCAAGGGGGCGCTTGCCCTGTTGCCCAGCCTGCCCACCGCTGTATATGCCTGCCAGTCGTAAAGGATGGTATCTTCAGAGCTACTGGTCCCAGAGTCGTCCGTGGGGGGCATGTGCCGCTCGATGAGAGAGTGCCCCTCTTCCTCATCCACGTAGAGGTATTCCACGGGCTCCGTGGCGCTCAGGTTCATAGGCCGGCCCCCGGGTGACAACAGCACCTCCTGGTTAATGGGGCTCAACCTTCCTGGGGAGAAAGCAGCAGACGGGCCCCTCCCGGACAGTCGGCTGAAACTGACCCTGGAGGTCTTCTCCACTCTCTTGCCTGGAGACCCTCGGACACCCAAGCTCTCCAGATGACCAACCTCTGGGTGGTCAGGAACAGCGTCTCCCTGGGAGGCCTGTTCCACCTCCAACTCTGTCCTCCCGGAGGGCTCTTCCCCCCCTCTGCCAATGTCCCTCCTTGAGCTGGCGGGACAGCAGCCCAAAGAGCGAGGTCCTGGGTTCAAGGACGGCATCCTGCTCCTGGGGAGAGCTGAGATAGCTCTGCCCTCCTCCTCCTCTGCTTCTCTCGTGGAGCGGGGCGAGCACTCAAGATTCGCAGCCCCTCGGTGGGAGACCGATCCGAGGCCCCTCCTGACCCTCCTGGGACGCTTCGGCAACTCCAGAGGCTCCTCAAAGAGAGAGGAGGAGCTGATGCTCTCATGTGGAAGGGGACCAATCAGGGGGCTTTGGGGCCAGGGGGGCGCAGGGCAGCACTGTCGGTTGGAGGGGAGGAGTGGGGGAGAGTGGGCAACCTTGGTGGCCAGCATCATTGACCGGAGCTGGGCATTCAGAGTGCTGGAGGGCTCTTCTCCAACACCAGCCGGTGGACACGGGGCCATCTCTGTGTCGCCCACAGTGCTGCTCATCCCGAACGGACCCCCACAGCCGTGGAAACGATTCCTCTCTTCCTGCGGCCACTGAACAGGAACGGTGTCTTGAGAGGACGGGCTCTGTTGCCCCTCTTCTGCCTGCCGGGGGCTCATGGGGAGAGCCAACCTTGGCAGACTCCCCCCCGTGCCCACCTCCACCAGCTCTTCCCTTGCTCCAGAGAGGGCCAACCCTGGACGTTCCACGGGCAGCCCCCAAGTCTCAACGTGTCCCCCAGTCACCAGCGCAGACTCTTCCCAAGTCGCCTTGTTCTCTGGGGGGTCCATTGTGGACCTTGCCCCCCTCTTCTGCGAGGCATCCCACGTGTTCCTAGGGTGGGTCAGAGCCAAATTGTGATTCCCAGGAGAGATCTGGGCAGCCCCTGTGGTGGGGAGAGTCCTCTGGCCATGGAGCCCCGTCTCCAAGGGAGTCCCCAGGCCGGTGGGTGGCCCACAACACAACCCTCCATTGCTGGTGTTGCAGCCATCTGCAGGGCCACTAGGGGCAGCCTTCCTGTCTTCGCACTCATGAACGTAGCCGCATCCTGGGTCTTCCACAGTGCTTGTATAACATTCACTAATGCACGAAACATACCGGTCAGTGCTGGAGGCTGAGCACCTGCCCAGCGACCTTTCTCTTGCCAAGCATCCGTCCAGAGTCCCACTGACCCCCAGGACAGAGGCTGGGTCCACCATGATCTTTCCCGAGTCCGACACAGCTGTGGACTCAGCCCGGGAACAGAGACCGAAACAATCAGGACAGGTGACATCCAGCCCATCCTGGCTTGGGAGCCCTACCGAGAGGCCCGGATCCAGGGAGCCACCCACATGAGAAAGGTCACAGGTGTTGGCATCCTGTGGGTGATGGCGTTGGCCCGCTTCTGGTTCAGATTCGGTTCCCAGGCTGGCAGAGGACAGGGTCTTCTGCGGGGATCCTGTCGCGGGTGGCATGTTCGATCTGAACAAGAGAGCCTCGGTGCCCACTAAAGAGAGGGGACCACAAGGGACCGTGTCTGGGCCTGGGGGTGACCTGCACTCTCCCTCTGCAGAGCCCCGGGTGTCCCAAGACCGCTCCACACTAGTGTCCAACGGGGGGCGCCCCATCTCGCCATCCCGGAGAGTCTGCACATCAGCACGACTCACGGCTAGCTTCCCGAGGGGCAGCGAAGCATTGGGGGAGCCCCCCGGCTGGAGGCTGAAGTCCGATAGATCCAAAATCGTGTCTCCCTGCCAGGAACACTCGGTGAGAAAGGAAGAGGCTGACCGATCCTGGGTGCAAGGCCCAGGGGCGCCATTTGGCGCAGCTCCCCCAGGCCGAGAGAAGGTCCCACACGGCTCCCTGCACTGAAGGGGCTCCTTCCGGGACGGTCCATCAGACGGATAAAGAAGAGAGTCGCCCGGTCCAGTTTCCCCAGCATCTTCCATGATGGTGGACAGGAAGCTTTCTGCTCTCCGCTGAGCTGCATAAAAGATTGAGGTGGGACGAATATTTGAAGCCTTTTGTTAAGATTAGGCTTGGCAGTCCCAAAGGGTTCTTTTCAAGAGGAAACTGGAGTTTGTTTTTCCTTGAAGAGGTTTCGCTCCTCATCCCAGAGGCTTTCTTCCGTTCTGAGCAAATGGTGGGAGGGGTTTACCTTCCTTGCAGTCATGCGGTTGTCAGCACGCTGCCTGAGAGTCGTTGAGGACACCTGGAGGTTTATCTGTTGCCCTCGGGGTCACCTGAATCAGAGCGCTAACGGCAACTGCAAGGAATACAAATCCTTCCATTCTCCACCATTCAGCCAGAACAGAAAAAGCCTCTGGGCTGGGAAGCGAAACCTCTTGAAGGAAAAACCAAGAAAGTCCAGTTGACTTTTGAAAAAGCATCTTTGGGACTTTTGAAAAAGCATCTTTGGATGACTGAGGGTCTCCATAGACATTGTGACTGGCAGGTTTGGCCCTTGGGACCCCCAGACACTTACAGAAGCCGCCGCTCCACTTTTCGTCCTGCAGGATACGGACGCATCTTTCATACCCCTGCTCCACAGCCAGGTCAATGGAGGTGCTCCCGTCCTGAGACAAGGAAAGACAGAATCAGCCAGTGGGTGCTGCTGCTGCCCTCTTTCTCCCTGCTGGGGGGTTCCTTCCAGCACCCCCCCCCCCTAGATCTGGGCTCCCTTTAATCTGGGGAAGGCATCCAGTCCATTGTAACTGTAACCCAAGGTCACTTTCATACTAGAAACGGTCCTGAAAGGATGGTTCTCCTGGGGGCACAGACACCCCAAATCACACCCCAAGGAGAAATGGGTCTCCCCTTAAATCCACCTGCGGTGGGGCAGCAAGCTGGAACCTGAAACCGTGGAGTGAAGGGAGGTTTCGAAACCAGGGTTTGGGCTCAGAATTTCAGATGGCTGGGTGTAAATCCACCTTCGCTCCATTCAAAGCGGTGAAGCTGGGGATTATGGTTTATGTATGGCTTGAACCTTTCCGATTCCAAACAGAATTTGCAACACTAAAAAAAATGCAGGCAGGAGGCCTAAATCACGGCCTCCTGGCCTGAATTTTATTCCTGGCTGAAATGGAAAAATGCATTTGCCTTTGGGTAACTTATCCTCCCCAGCTCTTAAAGCGAAGACAGAAATATTTTTTCCCCCAGCTGAAGGGAAGAATCAGGCAAGAAAAGGACCATTTTAAATGCTGGGGGGGGGGATTTGCTCCCCAGCATCTCCCGTGAGGCAGAGACCAAGCCAACATCGGAAAACTTAGTGGCCAGTGAGCGCCCTTATGACCCTGCTCTTCCCCTCAATGCAGTTGTGAGTTGCAGGGATTGTGGCACGTGGAATCGATGGTCTCCCATCAGTGGCCAGCTTGGGGGAGGGGGCAGACGTAGCCAGCCCCACCCGCCACTTCCTGGGGAGACAAGCATCTGGACCAACCTGGTCTTCGAGGTGAGGGTCGCCACCCTCGGCCAGCAGGAGCCTCAAGCAGGCGGTGCGTCCCCAGGAGGCTGCCACATGCAGGGGGGTGAGGCCTTCAGCAGATCTGGGCACAAGAGAGGACATTGGACACGATCTTCCTTCCTTCCCTCCCTCCCTTTCTCTTTCCTTCCTTCCCTCCCTCTCTCTCTCTTTCCTTCCCTCCCTTCCTCCCTCTCCCTTTCTTTCTTTCCTTCCCTCCCTCCCTCTCCCTTTCTTTCCTTCAATGGATGGAAACACTTGGAATCCTGCATCCAGTTTTGGTCACCATATTATAAAAAAGATGTTGAGACTCTAGAAAGAGTACAGAGAAGAGCAGCAAAGATGATCAGGGGACTGGAGGTTAAAACATACAAGGAACGGTTGCTGGAATTGCGTATGTCTAGTTTAACGAAGAGAAGAACCAGGGGGGACAGGATAGCAGCCTTCCAGTATCTCAGGGGCTGCCCCAAAGAAGAGGGAGTCAAGCTATTCTCCAAAGCGCCTGAAGGACAAGAAGCAACGGATGAAACTAATCAAGGAGAGAAGCAACTTAGAACTAAGGAGAAACTTCCTGACAGAAAATTAACCAGTGGAACAACCTGCCTCCAGAAGTTGTGAATGCTTCAACAGTGGAAGTTTTTAAGAAGAGACTGGACAGCCATTTGTCGGGAATGGTGTAGGGTTCCTGCTTGAGCAGGGGGTTCGACTAGAAGACTTTACAAGATCCCTTCCAAACATCTAGTTTAATGAAGAGAAGGATGAGGGGGGACATGATAGCAGTGTTCCAATATCTCAGGGGCTGCCACAAAGAAGAGGGAGTCAAGCTATTCTCCAAGGCGCCTGAAGGCAGGACAAGAAGCAACGGGTGGAGACTCATCAAGGAGAGAAGCAACCTGGAACTAAGGAGAAACTTCCCGACAGTGAGAACAATTAACCAGTGGAACAACCTGCCTCCAGAAGCGGTGAATGCTTCAACACTGGAGGCTTTTAAGACGAGACTGGACAAACATTTGTCCAAAATGGGCATAGAGTCTCCTGCTTGAACAGGGGTTGGACTAGAAGACCTCTAAGGTCCCTTCCAGCTCTATTCCAATTCTAATTCTTCCTCCCTATCCCTTTCTCTCTCCTTCCTTCCTTCCTTCCTTCCTTCCTCTTTCTTTTCCTTCTTCCTTCCTCTTTTTCTTCTATTGCTGTTCCTTTCCTTCTTTCTTACTTGCTAATTTATCCCTCTTAGCTGCCAAGCTGCCTTCTTCCAGATGCCCGGGTCCTGCGCAGAAGCCCCCCCCCCAGTCAGCGGAGAGCTCAGGCGATGTAGGAGATGATGATGATGATGATGATAATAATAATAATAATAATAATAATAACAACAATAATAAAGTTGGAAGGGACCTTGGAGGTCATCGAGTCCAACCCCTGCTCAGGCAGGAAACCCTATACCATTTCAGACAAATGGCTGTCCAGTCTCTTCTTAAAAACTTCTAGTGTCGGAGCATTCACCGCTTCTGGAGGCAGGTTGTTCCACGGGTTAATTGTTCTCACTGTCAGGAAGTTTCTCCTTAGTTCCAGGTTGCTTCTCTCCTTGATGAGTTTCCACCCGTTGCTTCTTCTCTTGCCTTCAGGCGCTTTGGAGAATAGCTTGACTCCCTCTTCTTTATGGCAGCCCCTGAGATATTGGAACACTGCTATCATGTCCCCCCTCTTCCTTCTCGTCATTAAACTAGACATACCTAATTCCAGCAGTCTTTCCTTATATGTTTTAGCCTCCAGTCCCCTGATCATCTTTGTTGCTCTTCTCTATACTCTTTCTAGAGTTGAGCCCGAAGGGGGGGGGGGTCAAACACGCCATTAATCACAAGTCCCTTCCCGCCCACAAGAGATCTAAACCCAGCCACCTGGAATGCCTTCTTATCTCCCGCTCATTTCCTTTGACAGTTAGTAGCTCAGGTTCTTGTAGAGAGCTTAAGCTTGTAATATATTTTTGTACCCATTTGAACTGCCTGCCTCTCCCAATTTCCCAGGTGTTTGACAGACAGTCTTTGTGGGCAGCACCTGGCATTTTGGGCACGTCTTGGTCAGAATCCCTCCCCCGCCCCCCCCCCATGACTGATTGCATTGTATTTCACTCCACCCTGGCACCTAAAGCACTGGGGGAGGGGTGCAGTTTGTATCCGACAACCCTGTGAGTCAGACTCTGTGAAAGTTTGGCAAGCCAGTTGAATTGGCTTCCCTGCCCTCTGCCCAGGGTGGGAGTAGATGACCTTTGGATTTCCCTCCGTGTTTCTACACTCCCCACGTCCCTCTGGCTGGAGGGGGTCCCTCTCGGGCTGGGGGTCGACTCTGCTCCCTCCAACATTGCCTTGACACAACCAGCAGCTTTGTGTGTTCACAGGGAAGGAGCCCCCTCCACGTACCTGATGTTGGGGTCTCCGCCGTGCTGGAGGAGCAGGTGCAGGAGGTACTGACAGATCCCGTCCTCCTGCTCCAGGCCGGCAGCCAAGTGCATGGCGGCCACTCCGTCCGGCAGGACCAAGTTGGGGTTGGCTCCCTCCTGGAGCAGGGCAGCCACCATCCTGGAAAGCAGAGGGAGGGGGGTTAGCTTGAAGAAGGGAGGGTCCCCAGCAGGAAAGGTGAGCCAGGAGGAGGAGGAGGAGGACTAGCTGCCCCCTCCCTTTAAAAGCCCTTCTTTTCCAGCAACATTTTGAAACAGAGGCTGGAGAGTGTGCAGAGCAGCGGTGGGCAACTATAAGGACTTTAGGACCTGTGGACTTCAACTCCCAGAATTCCTGAGCCAGCCATGGCTGGCTCAGGAATTCTGGGAGTTGAAGTCCACAGGTCCTAAAGTCGTTATAGCCGCCCGCCTCCGCTGCAGAGGGTCCGCCTACATGACCTCTAAAGTCCCTTGCAATTCTAGAAGCCGGCAAGGAAGAAGAGGTGCAGAACTACCGTCCCATGCAAAAAAAAAGGGAAGCCTCTCCTCCTTTTAGCGAGGGAGCGGCTGCTGCTACCTGAGGCCCTTTCCCCTTAAGAGCCCCGCACCGGTTCCAGGCTTGGCCCCTGACCCTCCCTAACCCTGGAGCCCCGAGGCTCCGCTCCTTGCCCCTGCCAGCGCTCCGGGCTCTCTGCGGCCAGCCGGGCCCGCGCCCCGCAAAAGTGCTTCTGCAACAGCTGTTTGCACCTGTCTCCAGGTGACTGCAACACCTGGCAAGTGGCGGGCAGGCAGTTGCACCCGGAAACCCTGGGCCAAAGCAAGCTTTCGGGCGAGGCGAGGACGGGACGGGGCCGCTCCTGTCCGGAGAGCCGCTCTCCTTATTGCAAAGCGTGCAGAAGCCACGCGCGGGCGGATCCACGAGCCACTTACGCGTCGTCCCGCTTTCGCAGAGCCCGGCAGAGCCGCGCCGCCAGCTGCAAGGCGCTGTGCTTCATGGCGCCGCTAGGGGGCGGCCGCGGGGAAGGAAAAGGCGCGCCTGCGCGGGGCCGTGCCTGGCGCGCATGCGCACTTCTTCCCAAGCGGGCAGAACGGCGTCTTACATCGCCTCCCGGAGGCGGCGGAGCGGAACGGAGCGGCCGCTCCGCTGAGGTCGCCCTGAGGCGGGCAAGGCCGGTCGCGTCAGCGCCTCCCGGCCCGACGGAGCGAACTCATCCCGGTCGACGGCCATAGAGATTGCAAAGCCGCAAAATCAACACGGCGCCGCCATCTTGTTCCCGTCGCTTGAAGCTTCCCTCCCAGCCTCCTCGGAGTTTTTCATTGGAAGGCCGCCGCGATACGTCACCGGCCTGACGGATCGCTTACCTACCCAATCGGAAGAAGGCAGGCTTGCGCGGATTGGTTTGAGAATCACGATACTCCCTCCTCCTTTCCTTCCCCCGCCTATTTCCTGGATAGAATCAGATAGGATTGGCTCACAGGAGTTGATGGACGGCTCAGTCAGGTTTCTGTTTAATTCTCCCTTCTTTCCTATGTGGGATTTCGTGGGAAATGAAATCAGGACGATTTAAAACGTGTCTCCATTTTGCTTCGACGTGCATTTGGGTTCACACGCTTATTTGAAGTGGGATTTCTTGTTTTTCACGCTGCAAACTTCAGTTTCCTATTTGCATTTGTTCACCAATTAACTGCTTCACCCTTATTAAACCTGCATGGGAAGCGTTAGTTGCAGCCAAGGAATTCTAATATAAACTTGCTGGTCTTGGAGATTTTGCAACCGCAGCCTAAACCGGTTTCTGGTTCTCGGGCACTGGAGGATGGGTGGACTTCAGCTCCCAGAATTCATGCTGACTGGGGGATCCTGGGAGTTGAAGTCCTCCCATCTTCAAAGTGAGAAATGCAGCCTTAGATCAGGGGTCTTCAAACTTGGCCCTTTGATGACTTCAACTCCCAGAATTCATGCTGGCTGGGGGATTCTGGGAGTTGAAGTCCACAAGTCATCAAAGGGCCAAGTTTGAAGACCCCTGCCTTAGATGAAGATTTAAAAAAAATATTCTTCCTTAGCAGCAGTTAGTTAGTCCTCAATTTACAGCCATAATTAAGCCAACAAAAGGGGATCACACAGCCCAGGAGAGACACTGCCATCGTCATAAGTGTGAGTCAGCTGCCAAACGTCTGAATGTTGATCACGTGACCACGGGAGACACTGTGACGATCGTAAGGGTGGTAAACAGTCATAAGTCTCTCTTTTTTCTTTGAATAGTCACTAAAGAAAACGTGAGCCAAGGGCTGCCTGTGCTGGGCAGTCAGACACCCTGAGAAATTAGGATGCAATTTCCATCATTTTTCAGAAGAAGCCAGGCCGAACCAGACTCCCTCCCCTGTAGGAATGGGGCCATCTCTGCAGGAGCTGCCTTGAAATGCCCCTTTCCATCCTCAGAAGGTCCCCCCGGATTTGAGGAAAGCTGTCCCCCCCACAGCACCAACCCCAGCTGGCAAGAGAGGCCTAGGGGAATCAGAGGATGTGTGGAGTGTCGTTTGCACAAGGCTGCAACTGGACGACGGGCAACCCTCCAGTGTACCACTAGCAGACCACGTTGCATTCCTGCAGTCTGATGAATTTATGCATTGCGTGGACCGCCTCTGGGGGAGCTGCCTTAAGTCCCTGTGAGTTGGGTGGCCTTATAAATTAAGAAAAAAATAAAACATACCAGCTGTGAGTTGCCCATTCTATGTTGGCACCTTCCATTAATTTAACAGAACAGAAGGGACCTTGAAGGTCTTCTAGTCCAACCCCCTGCTCAGGCAGGAGACCTTAGACCAGTGATGGCAAACCTTTTAGAGACCAAGTGCCCAAACTGCAACCCAAACCCCACTTATTTATCGCAAAGTGCCAGGGTTGCATCAGCATTGTGGTGCCCTGGGGGGGCAGGGGGTGTGGCCCACTGGGGGGGCATGGCTGCAGTGGTCACAGCAGACTGGGTGAGCATGGCCAGGGCCAGGGCAGCGGGGGCCAGTCCCTTGCCATCTCTGGGGCATCCCCGGGGGGCCAACGCTGCTTGCTCGCTCACTTCCTGCCCTGTTGCTTCCAAACGCCATGTGCTTGCTACTCTGGCAAACTCTGGTGGGGCAATGGCACGAGTGCCATAGGTTCACCACCACTGCCTTAGACCATTTCAGATAAACAGCTGTCCAGCCTCTTCTTCAAAGTCTTCAGAGAGGTGTTGTGATTCCTCGCCAGCCAGTGGACCCGGCAGCTGAGTCTGAGGAATCATAGAAGGAGGGGCCTGGAGTGACATCAGAGTCAGAGGAAGACTCTGAGGAGCTCCAAGACTTACAGTTGGACGAGGAGTCTGGCCCCTCTACTTGAGCTCAGGCTGAGACACAGCTGTGCTGGGAACCTGAGTTGGACAGTGATGAAGAACAGCTGGGACAAATCCTAGATACTATGCGCAGGCAAGAGAAGCGAGTAGGACAGAGGAATGCAATGATGCGGCTCCAAAGGCAAAGGAGAAGGCATTAGGAAGCCATGCCTTGGCTGCATAATAAAAGGGAAGGTGTGGGAGGCAACCGTTTGTGTTGAGGATCGAGTGTCTGTGGACTGTGTTTGTTTGCCTTGGACATTGACTCAGGTCTGTGACTCATAAAAGGGGTTGGTTTTTTCTTGCGGTTCCTGCCTGTTTCTTGGAAGAGGGGTTTCTCCTTGTGAGAACAACAAGGACTCACGTAGGCTGGGACAGAACAGGGAGAATCCGCACAACTTCTGGAGACAAGGCGTCCCACTGGTTAATTCATTTCCCTGGAGTCAACATGTTACAGGAACCCAAGCAGGGGCAAAGTTCACCTGAGCATGTTATGAAAACCCAGCTCTGTGCTTGTCATGGACCACAAGAGGCCGGAGAAAGCAGGAACTCAAAGGCCATATAGGTAGACCTTGACTTATGACCACAGGGGACCAGAATTTCTGTCTTAAGTATTTCTGAGTCGAATCTGATTTTATCCCCATTTTTGCAACATGGTGGCAATTCCTTAAGTGAATTACCACGGTCATTAAGCCAGCACTGCCGTTGTAAGTGCAAACCCATGGGCATTTTTGTCTTTCTGCCGGAAACAGGCAAAAAAGCTGATAAATCTCCAGCAGGGACCTGCAGGACACTGCAACCGGTTGTAAAAGCAAGACGGTTGCCAAGCATGCAAATTGCAATCATGCCGCCGCAACGCTCTTCAATTGTCATAAGTTCGAGGACCAGGCCTTTTTTCCGCACCGTCATAACTCAGAACGCATGTCCGTAAGTCTCGGACTACTGTAAAGTAGCCGGGAGTCCCCTGGGTGAGGCCAGGCGCACGTCTGGAGAAGCGGAAGAAGACCAGAGTCTCTCGCCAAAAGATTTTCCAAACTTTACTGGAATTCAACTGACCCTCAAGGGGAAACAGACCCGACTCGCAGGAAGGTTAAGTCACATTTTTTCATCAACTGACCCTTGACCCCCACCCCACCCCAAGGCCTTTAATTCCCCAGGAAGCAGTTTCCAGTGAAAGGGGTCTCCTTTCATCTTTTTTTGGGGGGGGGNCGGTCACCTCTGTTCGCTGGGATCTGGAGATCCGTCTACCTGACACTCTGGGTGCTCCTGAAAACTGTCTGCCTCCCCGCCCCCCCTGCCCCCAGGAGCCGGGGCCCTCGTGAGGTCAAGGAAGCGGGCACCTTCATCTGCTCGGTCAGCACGGCAGGCGGCTGGCAAGCCGGGCGGCTGTAGACCAAGATGGTCCTGACCACGTAAGGCGGAGGGATGCTCTGGACGTTCTCCGTCACCGGAAGCTCCGTCTTCTGCTGTCTGCGGAGAGGACGAGGAGAAGAGGTGGTGGGCACAGACGCCAGACCTCCCCCCCCCGCCGCCCCCTCCCCTCCCAGCCGGCGCAATCCGAGGACCAGAAGATGCTAAGACAGGGGTAGGCCACCTTGGCTCTTTTATGACGCGTGGACTTCAACTCCCAGAATTCCTGAGCCAGCTTTGCTGGCTCAGGAATTCTGGGAGTTGAAGTCCACGCGTCATAAAAGAGCCAAGGTGGCCTACCCCTGCGGACTAAGGAGAGGACAGGAAAGGTCGTTAAGTCGGGGACCCCCCCCCCCCGGATTCTGACTGTCAGCTCCAAGCGCTGCCATGCCCAGCGGGTGGAGGTCAAGACTCACATCAGGTTGAACAGGCCCTCCAGATCTGAGCGGGAAAGGTTGAGGTCAACAGGACAGTTCTGGATCTTCTCCCCAGCTAGAGCAGCCCCCAGCAATCGGGGGGGGGGCAGGGAGGACGGGGGGCGGGCGGGAATTAAAAGGCAGTCCTTGGCCTACGACCCCGCGGTTTCCACTTCTAAGCGAGACAGTCGCTCGGCGAGTTTTGCCTCGCCTTATGGCGTTCCTTGTTAAGTGGATCCCTGCGGTGGTTAAGCGAGGAGCACTTTGCTCGCTGGAAGGCGGGCCGAGGGGATCACGTGACCCCTGCCACCCGTCATAGGTACATGCCAGTTTCCAACTGTTTGCGTTTTGGTGTCGTGACCCCGGGGAAGTCGCGACGGTCATTACATGTGAAAAACGGTCACACGTCCACTTTTTCAGTGCCTTTGTGGCCTCACATGAACAGTTGTAAACCGAGGACTGCCTGTATAGCCCCAGCAAGGTGGGGGTGGCTGTGTGAAGCCCCCCTCCCATTTCTAAACCCTCCGCGGGCCCACTCCCCAAGCTTTCTCCTCCATAGGACCGGGAACTGCATTCCCTTCCCAATGACTCTGAAGAACGTCCCAGAGTCTCCTGCTGGGCCAGATGCGAATTCTGCCAGGGGCCCAGGCCGGCCCTGCCCTGCTGGGAACTCTCCCGCCAGGCAAGAAGTAGGAACCCCGGGCCAGGACGGATTGGACTCGAGAGACCAGCAGCCATCTCTTTCAAGCACGTCCTGTTTTTCTCCCGCCTCTTCCTCCAAATCAGATCAGGATTTGGGGGGGCTCCCTAGCAGAGGTCAAAGCACCCCCCCCTGTCTCCCACCCCTGGGGAGTGCTCCCCATTTGGAAAGGATACTGAAGGATTTGCAGAGGACGGTCTTCAGGTCGTACAAACAGCTGCAGACCTCCCGGGGTTCGGACGTAAAGCCGGAGAGCTGCGGAGAGGAGGAGGAGGAGGAGGAGGAGGAGGAGGAGGAGGAGGAGGAGGAGGAGGAGGAGGTTGAGGTTGCCGGTTAGATCAACAAGGACCACAGACAGTCCTCGGCTTACAACAGAAGTTGAGCCTGGAACGGTGGCCACGAGCCATGTTGGCCATTAAGAAAACATCGTAAACCGCAGTTGTGCAACTGCGGGGCGCCGCGAAACGGCCGCAAACACGGCCCCAAAATTTCTGCTGAGACGTTTGTTAAGTGAGCTTCTGCCCCATTTTACGACTCCGCCTGCCTCGGCTGCTAAGCGAATCTGTGTCCTTGATAAGTTAGCAGCCCGGTTGTTAAG
>NW_015389254.1:95784-102028 GCF_001527695.2 Protobothrops mucrosquamatus
CTTGCTGGCTCAGGAATTCTGGGAGTTGAAGTCCACGAGTCATGAAGGGGCCATAGTTCCCCCATGCTGGCTCAGGAATTCTGGGAGTTGAAGTCCACCAGTCATGAAGGGACCATAGTTCCCCCATGCTGACTCAGGAATTCTGGGAGTTGAAGTCCACCAGTCATGAAGGGACCATAGTTCCCCCATGCTGGCTCAGGAATTCTGGGAGTTGAAGTCCACCAGTCATAAAAGAGCCAAGGTTGCCTACCCCTGGGTTAAACGGTGTGTGTGTGACAAAAAATGGGTTGATCCATACATAGATGGATCATGCAGGGAGGGCAGAAGCCATGGGGGTCCCGGGGGGGGATTGTGGGGGGTGTTGGTCGGGTCTGCCTCCACTCACCACTTTCTCCGGGCAGTTCACCCGCGGTGTCCGGACCTGGAACTCGGAGGGAGGGGCCGGGGCCAGCCAGGTCTTGCCGTTGGGGGCCTGGACGGCAGAGCTGGGGGGGCTGGTGGTGGTGCTGGCCGCCTCCCCCTCCCCTTCGCTTCGACTGCCCACGCTGGCCTGCAGGCTGAGGGTGCGGTCCTCGGCCCCCTCCGGGTTGGACCGGGTCCTGGGTCGCTGCTCGGAGGCCATTTTCTCCTCCTCCTCCTCCTCCGTCGCGCTGTTGGTCTCCGAGGTGTCCATCCAGGTCCCACCGGCTGGGGGCGAGTCCAGGATTGCCGGACGCCCACCGGGAGAGTGACACAATTGGGAGGGGTGGTTTCTGACGATCCTCCCTTTGGGGAACAGATACAGCAAAGAGATTGTAAACATGTACAATTCTATACATATTTGTCTAGTGCAGGGGTAGGCAACCTTGGCTCTTTTATGACGCGTGGACTTCAACTCCCAGAATTCCTGAGCCAGCATAGCTGGCTCAGGAATTCTGGGAGTTGAAGTCCACGCGTCATAAAAGAGCCAAGGTTGCCTACCCCGGTCTAGTGCAAACATTATTCCAAAAGGTACATATTTGTAATACATTTATATGATATTTACATCATTTTTTTCTCGCTCATATTTCTTTTTTGTTAAACATTTTTTTCCTCTTCCCCCCCCCATTTCAGAATGTAATGTAACCCCACCACTATTATCTTTGTGTTTTGTTCCTTTCTTCCTCTTTTTTTTTTTTGTTATTAATTATAAACACAACCTCAGACAGGCACAGAAATGGGAGTTCAGAGTGCAACCGCTTTCACGGAAGTTTTCAAGCTTGCCAACTTTAATTGTGAATTTATTAAATTATTAAATTATTACTAGAACAATTAACCAGTGGAACAACCTGCCTCCAGAAGCAGTGAATGCTCCAACACTGGAAGTTTTTAAGAAGAGACTGGACAGCCATTTGTCTGAAATGGTATAGGGTTTCCTGCCTGAGCAGGGGGTTGGACTAGATGACCTCCAAGGTCCCTTCCGACTATTATTATTATTATTATTATTATTATTATTATTATTATTATTATTATTATTATTATTATTATTATATATGCTGCCCATCTAAAAATGGCATTAAATAAGGGCTCTTCTTGAATTCTGGGGAGGGTGGAAGCCCACCCCTCTTCAAAGGGTCAGGGTTCAAAACCGCTGATCCAAGGCAACTTGGCTTCCAGATCTGTAGCCCCTCCCGATTAGGCTTTCCATGCTGGTTGGGGATTCTGGGAACTGGTGCTCCACCACAACCCTCAACAGGCAGAAGTCACAACTGGCATCTGTGCAAGACTCAGGAGTTCGGGCCAATTGGGCCTGCCCATTGTCTACTCCAGGGTCTCCAACTCGGCCACTTTAAAACTTGTGGACTTCAACTCCCAGAATTCCCCAGCCAGCAGAGCTGGCTGGGGAATTCTGGGAGTTGAAGTCCACAAGTCTTAAAAGTGGCCAAGACCCCAGATGAGACTTTTCGGGGTCTTCAGATGCACTTTCTCCATTTAGGGATCCCCGTTAGCCCCTCGACTGCATCCCTCCTCCTTAAGAGAGGCAGGATGAGGAAGGGGCGACACAGAGCAAGGCTCTTTTGCCGCCCCCACCCNTTTCTTTCTTTCTTTCTTTCTTTCTTTCTTTCTTTCTTTCTTTCTTTCTTTCCCTGAAGATTTCTTTTTCTTTTTGTTGCATTCAATTAATACAACACTTAAGAATCCCTGGAAGCTGCAACTGACGCAAAATGAAGCAGAGGGGCTGCCCGCTTAGAAGAATTACACCGACTGTAAACTCTCTGCAATCCCATTGTTCCTCAGTCTCGGTGGCCTGAAGCTGTGTGTCCTTCAATTCCCAGAATTCCCCAGCCGTTCCTCAGCTGCACAGCTCCAGCTGCAAGGTTGAGGAACGCTGCCCTGCGCTGTGCCATAAAGCAAAATGAATCCTCCGTGCGAGGCTCTCCCATCTCCATAGGGCCCCCTAACCTCCACGGGGACCCAGCACAGATTTTACGATCCACACAATCTTCATTCTGAAACAAAATCTAAATTTTTTTCTGTCCTGCTTTGTGGCACACTTATCAATACGGTCGGTTGTCGGGCCGTGGATGAAGGCGAGGCGAGGCTTGACCAGGGCACGGCCCCCTCCCCTCACGGAGGACAGGAAACGTGTAGGGAAGCTGGGAAGGCTGCAGATCAACAGGAAAAGCCAGCCGCCATCCATCCATCGGGGCCAAGAACCGGCTTACTTGCAAGGGAGAGAAGACAGAACGAAGAATGGAAGAGGTAGATGAGAATTTGGGGAGGGTGGGGGTCCCGTGGGAAAACCTCCGGTCCAGTTTGAGGGTTTCTGAGTCTCCATTAGAACTCCAGAAACCCCAGTTAAGCAGTCCTTTCCCACGTGAAGTGCTCTAATTTCCTGCTTTGGGGGCAGCTGGGGTGGACTAGTTGATCTCTGAGGGACCCTGGCAACCACCCAGGGCTCGCCAGCTGCCAGGGGCATCAACAACACTCCCGGTTTCCTTGCCTGGCGAAGCCGCCCAGGCCTTGCGAGGGGTCCCTGGACGGAGGCCGGGCCTGGCATCCCAGCCGCGTCCCCAGGAATGACCCCCCCCCGGTCTGGAAGCCAGGAGTGGAGGGGATTCATCCTGGGGGGACAAATAAGTCGTTATTCCCATGGAAAAACACAGGAAAGTCTCCCCCCCCCCCCAAAAAAATTCCTGGCTTCCAGTGTTTGATTGGGGAAAGCAACTCCGGGCTTCCTGCCCCATCCAAGGTGGGTCCGTAGCCCTCGGCCCACGCGGAGGCCCCAGTCCGGGGCCAAGCAGTGCCCAGGCGGCCCTTCAGGGTGGCTTGCAGGGGGCAAAGGAGGGGAGGGCTGGAGGGGAGAGGGTCTAATCCAGCATTCCTGAACCGTGTCAGCTTTAAGACGGCTGGACTGCAACTCCCAGAATTCCCCAGCCGGGTGGGACCCTCTGTTGGGGGGGTGGCTGATGCTCCCCCTTTCCCCGTGGGCTGCAGGTGGGGTGGGACCCTCTGGATCTTGGGGGGAGGCTGATGCTCCCTCTTTCCCCGTGGGCTGCAGGTGGGGTGGGACCCTCTGGATCTTGGGGGGAGGTTGATGCTCCCCCTTTCCCCGTGGGCTGCAGGGGGAGCTGGGCCCCCCCGGCGGGGAAGGCCCCCAGGAGGAGCCCGGCGAGGAAGCCGCCCTGCAGTACGAGGAGCGCATCACCCGCCTGATGGTCACCGTCGCCCGGCTGCAGGGGAAGCTCGAGCGGCTGCAGCGGGAGAAGGCCAGGTCAGTCCCTGCGGACGGTGGGGGGCACTCCTCCCTTCTCCCCCTCTGCGCCCACCCCCTCTTTAGCCCCACTTTCCTCGGGTGGGTGGTCCAAACGGGCCAAGGAACCCCCTCATGGGCTCAGGGGGGCAGGCAGCCCCGCGTGGACCCGGGATTGTGAAAATCCCACCAGGAAAAGCAGATTACGGAGGACTCGGGCACCTCCGCAGTGAGATAATTTATCTAGCCCCAACGCCAGAGGAAAAACTATTGCTGCTAGTCCTCACCGCCAGCCACAACTGAGCCCAAGATTTCTGTCACTAAGCAAGACATGCTGCCTCATTTTACGCCCTTTCTCACCACCGTGGTTAAGTGAATCGCTGCCGTTAAGTCATTAAGCGAACCCGGCTCCCCCCCGTTGGCTATTCTTGCCGGACGTTGGCTGGGAAGGTGGTAAATGGCGATCTCGGGAGCCGGCAGGACGCTGCAACCGTCACAAGTACAAGCCAGTTGCCAAACACCTGACTTTTCCTGGGGAAAACCGGCCGTGAGTCCCTTTTTCAGCGCTGTCGTAATCCAGTCGCTAAGCAGGTGGTCGTCGGTCCCGTGCACGATTTCCGGGTGTCGCAGGGCAGTTTTCTGCCTGCCTTAAATCTTGGATGGGAGACCACTCGGAGATCCCAGGGCTGACTTCTCCAAGGAATGATGGTGGTGATGTGTCCGTGGCGTCCCCAGGAGGGCATTTCCTTTCCCACCCACCCTCCCCCTCTGCCCCAGCCGAGCCCCCTCCCCAGGCCAAGCCCCTCCCCGGCCCCTTCGCCCACCCCCCGCCTTCCTCTTCTTGTGCTGCAGAGAGGAGGAGGGGTTTTTTTCCGATCTGGGCTCCGAATCCAGCGCCAGCCTCCCCCGATGCCCGTCCCTCTTTGCCAGCCGGACCAGGAGCCCGTCCCCCCCGCCTCCAGCTGGTCCGGAAGAAGAAGGTAAGACCCTCCCAGCCTGGCCGGGGGGGGGGCTTGGATCTCGCTGGGCCAAGCGTGGGAAATCTCGAATCTGGAACCGGGAAGAAAAGGCCAGCCTTGCTGGGTCGCTCCTGACCGCTGGCTTCCTCTCCCAGCCGGCCCTTGTTTTGGAAGGAGCCTCGGACCGGGGCTTCGGGTCAAACCGGTTCTTGCTGGGAACGGAAGCGCCGGTCGGTCTGCAGAGGCTGCAGTCCGGCTGGTTTGGGCCAAGGAGGTCTGGCCGGTTGAGCCCTCGGAGAGCAGAAAACCCCTGTCTCTTTTGGAGAGATCCCAGAACACTAGCCTTTGAAGGGACCCCGGAGGTCTTCTAGTCCACCCCCCAGATTGGTCTCACGTGTGTCCTTCCAAATGGGTTCCCAGGAGCAGAGGGAGGGGGATCCTTTGTCCTAGACCAGGGATAGGCAACCTCGGCTGTTTTATGACTCATGGACTTCAACTCCCAGAATTCCCGAGTCAGCTCTGCTGACTCGGGAATTCTGGGAGTTGAAGTCCATGAGTCATAAAAGAGCCGAGGTTGCCTACCCCTGTCCTAGACCCATCAGGCCTCCCCATCCCTCCTTCGGGTCCGCAGGCCCGGTTCCTTCCACCCCCATCCCCAGGGGTTGACCCCCCCTCTGGACTCCACTGACCTGGACTGGGGGATTCCAGGTGCTCCACAGAGATCGGGAAAATCCTGGGTTTTTTTTGTCTCCCAGAGAAGGCTGACCTGTTCCTGGACGTTGACAAGGCGGTCACCTCTCTGGAGAACGTCCTCCTGTCGTACCGGAACCGCCTTCCCAGCGTGGAGGCCGAGCTGCAGGGATACGCCCAGTTGGCCCAGGTGAGCAGGGGGCGGGAGGGAGGGAGGGAGGGGATGAGCAGCTGAACCCCCCCCCGCCAAACACACACCTGGACGTCCTACCTGCAGACGGTGTGGCTGCTCCATCTCTGGAGGCTTTGAAGAAGAGCCTGGACAGCCCCTTGTCTGAAATGGTATAGGGCCTCCTGCTTGGGCAGGGGGGTTGGACTAGATGACCTCCAAGGTCCCTTCAAGGTCTGGTATTCTGTAGTTCCAGCCAGGGAGTAGCCAGGGAGGTGGGGGGGGTGTCTTCTTGCCCGCTTTTCAACAAGTAAAATTTCCACCCAAGTTTAACAGAATTGTTAACAGAAATAAATAAACAAATTTAACAGAAGAATTCGGCTAAGGTGATGTTTGCACATCTGCAGCAGGGGGGGGCTAGTCCTGACCGCCGTTGGCCTTGGGGAGGGGGCCTCCAGGGTGGGGGCAGAGGGGTCTCCCCTCCAAGGAGGGGCTCCGGGGGACGTTCTGCCAAGGCCGGCCGGTGGCAAACGTGCCCCCCCCCGGTTGGTCACCTTATGCCAGGGTCTGGAAGCCAGGCTGGTGGAGCTGCAGAAGGGGAGCTGGGGGTCTCCCCACCAGGAGGCCGGGGACCCCCCCTGCGAGAGGATGCTTGCCCTCTACAAGGAGAGGAACGGCTCCCTCCGAGCTGAGCTGGAGGCCAAGCAGCAGCTC
>NW_015389254.1:103129-106199 GCF_001527695.2 Protobothrops mucrosquamatus
AGGAAGGAGAGAAGGGAAGAAAGGAGGGAGGGAGGGAGTAAGGGAAGGGAGGGAGGGAGGAGGGAGGGACAGAGGAAGGAAGGAAGGAGGGATGGAGGGAAGGAAGGAAGGAGAGAAGGGAAGGAAGGAAGGGAGGGAGGGAAGGAGGAGGAAGGAAGGAAGGAAGGAAAGGGGCATCCCCCCCCCCAGAGCCTAAAGCTTCCTCACAGGGCCTAGCAGAGACATCTGGGGAAGCCCCCCTTTTGGGGGGCATCTCATGCCAGGGAAGGAGGCAGCAACTGAGAAGCCCCCTTTGTGGCTCCTGCATGGGGCTCCCCCGTGGGGAAGGGTCTTTCTTCTTTGCCCATCCTTTCATGAGCAACCAAAAATTAAGGGGGGGCAGCAACCCCTCAAACAGCCCCCTCCCGGGTACCATAGCAATGCAGTTCCTGATCCTGCTCTTTCCCACTCTTGGGGGTCTGTGGGGAATTGCTCGGAGGGGGGGGGAAATCTGAAAGGGTCCTGGGTTTGAGTGACCCCCCCTTGCCCCCCTCTCTCCGTCCAGGTGCAAGAGCTGCAGGGGAGCCTGTCCAGGCTGGAGACCTGCTCCGGAGGAGCCCCCAGCCCCCTCGGGGAAGGGGCCCAGGTGCTGCAAGGGAGCCCCCTTCGGGCCCAGGCAGGGGAGGGGGGGCTCAGCACCCAGATCCAGAGAGAGGGGGCTTCTCCCCTCTTCTTTTTCTGCTCACCTCTGGGCTGGGTTGCCATGATTTAGGATCAGGGGTAGGCAACCTTGGCTCTTTTATGACTCGTGGACTTCAACTCCCAGAATTCCTGAGCCAGCTAAGCTGGCTCAGGAATTCTGGGAATTGAAGTCCACGAGTCATAAAAGAGCCAAGGTTGACTACCCCTGATTTAGGTTGAAAGCAGATCGTTGGACCTGGGTTTGGGGGGGGGAAGCGCTCCACAAAACGGAGCTGAGATGTAACCCTTGGCCGGTGTGTGTGTGTGTGTGTGATTGCTGTGCTCTTGACGTGCCCCTTGCAGGATCCCTGGGGGGCTGCTCAGAACGGCCTCCACCCTCCCTGGGGGGCCACCAGCGCCCATCCCACCCAGAGCCTGCCAGCCTCCGTCTCTGCAGAGACCCAGCCCAGCCTGGAGCATCTCCACAGGTAGGGGTCCCTGATGCCCCCCCTTCCTTCACCTGCTCTTGGGGGGTAACAGTTGAAATGGGGGGGGTTGCCCAGCATGCGGAGGGTTCAAGGCCCCGTCCCCGATCTCTGTAAGACTCCCAGCTAGGGGGCCCGTGCATGGAGACCCTCTTGGTTGATTTCTCCCAGGGAGGGGGCCGTCACAGTGCCCCCCACCCACCCTGCCAGGGAGTTGGAAGCAGATCTGAGGGATGACCTAAGGGGCAGAGGGTCCCTGTGGGGTTGTTGGGGGGTGCAAGCCTCTGTTTTGGCCCCTGCCCTTCTCTGGAAGGGGGGCCTTCTTGGGGGAGGGGGGGCTTCCTCACTCCCTCTGAGCACTTGCGGTGCCTTGTCTCAGGGGGGGTTTCGAGGACCCACCCACTCGCCTGCGGTTTGCTTTACGGAGCCCGATTAGCGCCATTGATTCAATCAGCTGGCTTGGAACACCTGGGTTACAACCCGTAGTACAAGCTCCCCCTGCCCCCCCTCCCCGCCCAGGTCCGTGGAGGGGCTGCAGGGGCTGCACCGGCTGCTCTCAGGGGCCCTGCAGGAGTCCAAGACGGACGCGGAGCGCCTCAGCCTGCTGCTCGGACGCCAGGAGTCCCGCCAGACCGCCCTGGCCCTGGCTGTCCGGGGCAGGTGAGTCCCCCCAGGGGGCAAAACTCCCACCACTCATTTCGGGGCCCAGTCGGGGGCTTGCCTGCCTTTTCCCTCTTGGGGGGGCAGGGTCTCTGGGAGGGGGTCCACCACCATTAATAAATAAATAGCCCTGCAGGAAGAAGGGGTCTCCAGGGAGCCAGGAAAAACAGGGGGCGGAAGAAAGGGGGGCTTCTCGCCCCTCTTGCTGGCTTCAGCTGAGCCGCAGAGAGAGTCTCCCCTGGGCAATGTGGGGTGAATTTGGGGGCTGGTGATTGGCAGGCAGGGCCTGGTCTGGGGCGGAGGCTGATACTCCCCATCTGGCCTGCCTGTCCTACCTCGCAGGGCTGCTAGGAGGGAAGAGCAGGGACCGTTGGAGGCCCCTCCCCTTGATCCAATGCGGGGGTGGGGGCAGCATCCAGAAGGCCGTCTCCTTGGGGGAGGTGGGGGGGCTGGGTCTCTGGGTCTGACTAACGTGGCCCCTGTTCCCCCCTTCCCCCTTGACCCTCCCCCCCAGCGAACGCTGCCTGGAGGCCTACGAGACCCTCTTGGCGCTGACAGTCGTGGAGCAGAACCCGTGGAGCCCAGAGGCGGGAGCAGAGGCGCCCTGGGCAGGTGAGACCCCGGGGAGTGGGGGGCCGTCTCTCTCTCTCTCCTCCCCCCCCGCAGGGGCCCTCCAGCCTCTTCCTCCCCCCCACCCCAAAGGCCGCAAAGGGGGAGGGGGCCACATTGGGGCAGGGCACGGTGGGACCCACTGAAGCTCCGCCTGCTTTCTGCTCACACCAGACGGCCTCTGGGAGGGGGCTGCGACAACAAATAAATAGCGATGCAGAAGGAAGGGTCTCCAGAGAGCCAGGAAAAATGGGGGGGGAGAAGGAACAGGTTTCAGCCGCTGGGTACTGAGGGGGGGCGATCATTTTTGACCACACCAGGCCCCGTATCCTTGGGGGCCGCGGACAGCAGTCCAAGCCCTGCATTGGAAGACTGAAACAATAACACACACCCCACCCAACATGCCTGCAATTCTCTTGCTTTCTTTTACAGATGTTGCTTAAACATCTGTCTCACACACACACACACACACACACACACACACACTTGGGGCACAAGGCTCCCCCCACACTGTGGCTGAGGTGGCTGGTTAGGGGTTAAAAGAGCAAGGACCCAAAGTGAAAGGTGTGGGGAGAGAAAAAGGCTGTAATGTGGGGGTCAGGCCTTAAATGAATTTCACCTGGGGGGCTTGGAAGTCACACACACACACACACACA
>NW_015389254.1:106730-111987 GCF_001527695.2 Protobothrops mucrosquamatus
GTTACGTGGGAGCGACGAGTCCCTCCCAACACCGCCCGCGCGGCCGCATTTTGGACTAGCTGGAGCCTCCGGGTGCTCCTCAAGGGAAGCCCCATGTAGAGAGCATTGCAGTAGTCCAGGCGGGAGGTGACCAGGGCATGAGTGACTGTGCGCAGGGCGTCCCGGTCCAGAAAAGGTCGCAACTGGTGGATCAGGCGTACCTGATAGAACGCCCCCCTGGTCACGGCCGCCAACTGGTCATCCAGTGTCAGCCGTGGATCCAGGAGGACACCCAGGTTGTGCACCCTATCCGAGGGGGCCAGAGTTTCGCCCCCTATAGTCAGCGATGGAATAATAATAATAATAATAGTAATAATAATAATAATAATAATAATCATCATCATCATCATCATCATCATCATCATCATCATCATCATCATCATCATCATCATCATCACAGACTAACTACAAGCAGTGGCATGACAAAGTAGCAACAATGGTGCATTGGAAGATCTGCAAGAAATATCATTTGCCTCTAAGCAAAAACTGGTGGGATCATAAAATAGAGAAAGTCTAAGATTGGCCTAGGGAATTTTAGTGGGGTTTTTTAAGAGAAATTTTAATTATATAGGCCATAGCAAATATTTCTTTTTAATTCGGTTTTAAATTAGGTATTTATTGTAACATTGGTTTTATAAGGCTGTCAGCCGCCCTGAGTCCGGTAAGGAGAAGGGCGGGATATAAATCGAATAAATAAATAAATAAATAAATAAATAAATAAATAAAGTCGTAGAAAATGATAAAATTAAACTGCTCTGGGACTTCAGAATTCAAACAGACAAGCACCTGCCACACAACACCCCGGACTTAACAGTTGTCGATAAGAAAGACAGAAAAGTCTGGATAGTGGATGTGGCAGTGCCTGGAGACAGAAGTCATAGGCGCCTTGGGTGCAATCCCAAAACAACTGGAGCACCACTTGGACACCATCATCGGCATTGACAAATTCGCCATCAGTCAATTGCAAAAGGCGGCCTTACTAGGAACGGCTTCCATCCTGCGACGATATCTGTAACACCATCAAACATCCACATCTGCCTAACCCAGGTCCTTGGGAAGGACTCGATAGGTAGACAAAATGCCAAATCCAGTCTGAACATCTGGCTGACTGTGCAATGATCCAGATAATAATAATAATAATAATAATAATAATAATAATAATAATAATAATAATAATAATAATAATAATAATAATAATAATAATAATAAAGTTGGAAGGGATCTTGGAGGTCTTCTAGTCCAACCCCCTGCTCAGGCAGGGAACCCTATACCATTTCAGACAAATGGCTGTCCAGTCTCTTCTTAAAGACTTCCAGGGTTGGAGCATTCACCGCTTCTGGAGGCAGGTGGTTCCACTGGCTAATTGTTCTAACTGTCAGGAAGTTTCTCCTTAGTTCTAGGTTGCTTCTCTCCTTGATTAGTTTCCACCCGTTGCTTCTTGTCCTGCCTTCAGGCGCTTTGGAGAATAGCTTGACTCCCTCTTCTTTGGGGCAGCCCCTCAGATATTGGAACACTGCTATCATGTCCCCCCTCGTCCTTCTGTTCGTTAAACTAGACATCCCCAATTCCAGCAGCCGTTCCTTGTATGTTTTAGCCTCCAAGCAGCCTCAACGACTCTCAGAGAGAGCGCCAGCGACCGGATGATGGCAAGGAATATAAATCCTTCCATTCAGGCAGAACTGAGGAAGCTTCTCGGACAGGGAGCAAAACCTCTTCAAAGAATAACCAAGAAAGTCCAGTTGCCTTTTGAAAAAAAGCACCTTTGGACAATCCTCCGTGGCATCCAGATGCCATGGGCTTCCTGTGAAGACCGCAGCCCAGCCGGAGCTGTGAGGGCCAGGCGGGGGGCACAAGGGGGCTGGCAGCCTGGCACCCCCTTTTCCGACCCACAAATTTCATTAAACGGCACACGCTTTCATCAATCATTTTATTTAGTTTACTCCTTTAAAATTATTCACCCATCATCTTATTTTCTTTACGTTTGCTGTTGGGATTAAATAATTAAGTGGAGTAGCTCAGGGTTCAAGGTGCTTCATTGCTGGAGGCTTCAGAAATAGACCAGGCTGGGATTTGACAGGCTGGGATTTGCCTTGAACAGGGGTTGGACTAGATGACCTCTGAGGTCCCTTCCAGCCTTAGGATTCTCTACGGTATCTCCCTCCCTGCGTTTCCTGGTAGGGGCATCCGAGGACCCTAATCCTGCCCTGGAGAAAGCTGTCCGGATTTTGCAGGACTGCAGCCTCCCCCACGGGAGCCCCTGGGACCAAGAAGGGGTCCAGGACAGGTACTGGGGAGGGGGCTGGGGGAGGATTTGGGGAGGGGTCATCACAGGAGGGAGGGCAGAGGGTGAGCCAGGAGGGAGGAAGGCCCAGTGGGGGAGGGGGCTCTCTTTGCGTCCAAAACTCCTCAGAAAGAATCCAGTTAGTCTTAAGAGATGGAATTCTGGGAGTTGCAGTCCCCCCGTCTTAAAGCCGGCCGGGAATTCTGGGAGTTGCAGTCCCCCCGTCTTAAAGCCGGCCAAGGCTGGCCCCTCCTGATTTCAGGGGTGTCTATGGGAGACTTTGATCCGCTGTCCAGAACCCACTTCCCTTTCAGCGACCGGCAACCGGCCGGCCCAGAAGTGGCCAAGCAGGGGCTGCGGGCATGCATCGGGCACCTGCGGGCCGAGCAGAGGTCACTGAAGCTGCCCACCCCCCCACCCCCTCCAGGCCTGGCCTCCATGGCTGCCAGGCTCAGCGCGGGCATCGCGGCCAGGGTGGCCGAGGGCCGGAGGGCCCTGCAGGAGACGCTTCCCGGGCCGGCCCCCCCGCCCAGGATGGAGAAGGGCCGGCTGCTGCGGGAGCTGCACAACGGCCGGGTGAGCAAGTCGGGGAGGGACGGGGGGGTGTTCCCGTCTTTGGGGGGGGAGAAAGAGATCGGCAGCGGCCTTGGGTTCCTGAGCAAGGGAGAGCTGCAGCAAAAGGTTGCCGCGCGGAGCGCTCCCGCCGGCCAGCCCAACGTGGACCTTTTCCCGTCCGTCTCCATTCCGTGCGGGTTTTGCTTCACAATCTCATCTGTTTTCTTGGGTTTTTTTTTTTCCTTCCCTGGGGAGTTTCTCCCCACACACACACACACACTTTTATACGTCTGCAAAACCCTGGCTGGCCAATTGCTCTCTGCCTCTGTACCCAGGCAGTCCTCCACTTACGACCTCATCCGGGCCGAGACTTTACGTTGCTGAGTGAGACTTTCGCCAAGTGAGTTTTGCCCCTTTTTACGACTTCTGTCACCAAGGTTGTTGAGCAAAACACCGCAGTTGCGCAATCAGTAACGCGGTTGTTAAGTGGGCCTGGCTTCCCCTTGGACTCTGCTTGTCAGACGGTCTCAAAAGGGGATCATGTGACCCCCCCCACGGGACGATCTGACCGTCGTAAATATGAGTCAGTTGCCGAGCATCTGAATGTAAATCGCCTGACCGTGGAGGTGCCACAACGGTGATAAGTGTGAAAAACGGCCGTTAAGTCGCTTTTTTCAGGGCCGTTGTCACTTCGGTCACTAAATGAACGGTTGTAAGCCCAGGACGACTTGTTCTTATGACGGTCGTCGCAGCATCCTGGGGTGGGGATCATCGCCGTCCGCCACCTTCCCAGCCAGCTTCTGACGAGCAGAGGCCGTGGGGAAGCAGGATTCGCTTAACGGCCATGTGATTCACTTAACGACCCTGGCAAAAAAGGTCATTAAATTGGACACGACTCACTTAACAACCGCTTGCTCAGCAACGGAAATACTCCTCCCGGTTGCAGTCATAAGTCTGAGCGGTCTCCGTCTGCCTTCTCGGGCTCTCCTCTGCTCTCCTTGCGCCCCCCCATCCCAAGCAGCTGGTGGGTCTTCAAGGGGGGGGTCTGCAACTGAACCGAAGGGCCTCGTCTGGGGGAGCGCAGAGAACGGCTTCCGTCCTCCCTCCTTGTGCCCCCCAAACACCCAGGGGAGGGGGCTGCCTCCGGGCCCCCTTCTCCCCCTCCACCCTCTGTCTCCCTCTGCCCCCCCCAGGAGGCCCTGGCTGAGCTGGGCACCCGTCTGCTCCTGACAGCCAAGGCCAAGCGGGGCCTGGCGCTCTGGACCCACACGCTGCCCGCCCAAGAGGCCGCCTGCCTGCTGGTCATCCGGACCCTCCAGCGGGAGCACCGGGCCCTCCGGGGACAGCCAGCCCCCTCCCCGGGAGGAAGCAGCAGCAGCGAGGAAGAAGAGGAGGACTCCGGGGTAAGAACCCCCCCCAAAACTCTTCTGTGCCCCTCCTGGACCCCCGGGGACCCCCCCTCTGGGGATGCCGGGAGGCTCCCCTTCCCAGAACGGACCCCTGCTGCCCAACAGCCTGAACGTCAGGAAGCGTCAAGGGGTGCCCTGGACCCCCTCCCACCTTCCGGGTGCCCCGTTTCGTTTCCAGGTCTTGGGAAGGGTCTCCAGTTTGGTGGAGGAAGGAGGCCCACCGCCCGCGATTGGCCTAGCCTGGTCTAAGGGCTGGTCAAGCGATGAGACGGACCAGGGGGTGGCCACGGATAGGGTTAGGGTTCCAGCATCCGAGGGGCTGCCCCAGAGAGGAGGGAGGGGGTTCCACCTGTTCTTCAAGGCACCTGACGGCAGGACAGGAAGTGAAGCCCGTGGAAATGCATCAGGGAGAGATCCGGCGTAGAACCCAGGGGGAATTTCCTGACAGTGAGAAAAAAGTAATCGGAAAAATTAACCGATGGCCTCCGGAGGTTGTGGGTGATCCGTCCCTGGAGGTTTTTAAGAAGAGACCGGGACAGCCGCTTGTCTGAAATAGCGACAGCAGAAGCCCTTAGACCAGCGGTACGCAACCTTGGCTCTTTTGGGACTCGTGGACTTCAACTCCCAGAATTCCTGAGCCAGCCAGCATGGCTGGCTCAGGAATTCTGGGAGTTGAAGTCCACGAGTCCTAAAAGAGCCAAGGTTGCCTACCCCTGCCTTAGACTTATATACCACTTCACAGCGCTTTCACAGCCCTCTCTAAGCAGTTTACGGGGTCAGCCTATTTGCCCCCATCAATCTGGGTCCTCCTTTTACTGACCTCGGAAGGACAGAAGGCTGAGTCAACCTTGAGCCGGTCAGGATCGAACTCCTGGCAGTGGGCAGAATCAGCTTGCAAATGCTGCATTCTAACCACGGCACCACCAGGGCTCTTACAAGAGGAAGGAAGGAAGGAAGGAAGGAAGGAAGGAAG
>NW_015389254.1:112036-133353 GCF_001527695.2 Protobothrops mucrosquamatus
AGAAAGAAAGAAAGAAAGAAAGAGGAAGGAAGGAAGGAAGGAAGGAAGGAAAGAAAAAAGGAAGGAAGGAAGAAAAAGGAATGAAGGAAGAAAAAGAAAGAAGAAAGAAAGAAAGAAAGAAAGAGGAAGGAAGGAAGGAAGGAAGGAAGAGAAAGGAAGGAAGGAAAGGAAGAAAGAAAGAAAGAAAGAAAGAAAGAAAGAAAGAGAAAGGAAGGAAGGAAGGAAGGAAGGAAAGAAAGAAAGAGAAAAAAGGAAGGAAGAAAGAAAAAGGAATGAAGGAAGAAAAAGAAAGAAGAAAGAAAGAAAGAAAGAAAGAGGAAGGAAGGAAGGAAGGAAGGAAGGAAGAGAAAGAAGAGGGAGAGAAAAAGAGAAGGGACATAAAGAGAAGGAGGGAGCAGGAAAGAAAGAAAAAATGGAGAAAAAGGTGTAGAGGGAAGGAAAGAAAAAAGGTAGAAAGGAAAGGGTGCGAAGGAAGGAGAGAGGGAGGGAAGGAGGGAGAAGGAGAGAATATCAATAGCAATAAGACTTATATACCGCTTCACAGAGCTTTACAGCCCCCTCTAAGCGCTTTACAGTGTCAGCATATTGTTCCCCCCCCTCCAACAACCTGGCTCCTCCTTTTACCAACCTTGGGAGGCTGAGCCAACCTTGAGCCGGTGAGAATCGAACCGTTGGCAGCGGGCAGAGCCAGCCTGCCATGCTGCCTTCTCACCACTGCGCCCACCGGGACCCCCTTAAGGTGACGCCTGCCTGAAAGATGACAACCAGCACCTTGAACCGGACAGCCGTGCAGCTCCCGCAAGAGAGGAGCCCCGGGTGCAAATCTAGACTTGCCCAAACCTTGCAGCGCTGGATGGCTTCTGGATACTGTTCAAGGGCAGCCCCATGCGCAGCGCATTGCAGCAGTCGAGACAGGGGAGGACGAGGGTGGGGTGACTTGTGACCGGGGCTTGTGGGTCCAGGAGGAGCCACAACTCACGCACAACAGGCATTCACCTGCTTTCTCCTCCACCAACACGCAGGCGGCTGCGCCCGATGGCCTCCCCAGGGACGCGGAGGGGAGCCTGGCCCGGATGGAGCCGGAGGCCCTGAGGCTCCGATGTCGGGAGACTTCGGATCGGTGAGGCTCCCTTCGCTGCGGGACGGGTGGCGAACCAGTTGAAGAAGCAAAATAAATAAGGGGAGCTGGCCCTCGGAGGCTCGGATGCCACCCACATGCCGGCTCTGCTCCCCTGGCATCACCGGGGGGGGGGCTCCAGGAAGAAAAGGAAGGGGGGAAATTCCCTGGGGGTGGATGGGAGGAATGTCTTAGTTGTGAGAGAAGGGACTGCCATGCTCTTTGCTCCCCCCCACCCACAGAAGGGGGTGAGGAGACCCCCTACCCACCCAGGAGGAATGCAGTGGACCTTCTTGTGGGCAGAGCTGTTCTGTGCCCCCCCCAATTGGGCTGGAAAGACCCCTCCCTGCTGCCACCTCCATCCCCTGAAGTCCAGCAGTGGGGAGGTCAGGAAGAGAAGGGGGGGTTCCCCTCCTGGTGGTTGGACCCCTCTCTTTGGGGGTTTTTTGAAGCGTGAAAAAAAAAAACACCAGGGATCTGAAGTGTAAAATGCAAAACGCTGAGCGTGGAATTTAGAAGGGGAAAAAACCCCCAAAATTGTCAGCCTTCTTCTGCACGTTGAGTATTAAAGTCCGAGTAAACCAGGGGGATAAAATCATATCCAGCCCCACCAATGCCAGCTTCCTTCTAAGCCAGGGCTAGTCAACCTTGGCTCTTTTATGACTCGGGGACTTCAACTCCCAGAATTCCTGAGCCAGCTAAGCTGGCTCAGGAATTCTGGGAGTTGAAGTCCCCGAGTCATAAAAGAGCCAAGGTTGACTACCCCTGTATCTAAACCTTCGGCTGGGCATATCAGAATGAAATCTCTCCATTTCTATCTCGGTTGAAAATATTAAATCTTCCTTCCGCAGCCAGTGCACAATCTAGAGGTAACCCTTGACTCACAACCACAACTCCGGAAAAAATTTCCATTTTCTGAACAAGGCAGCGGGTTGAGTGATCCGCGCCCGATTTTGCAAACTTTTATTTTTTTATTTTTTTGGCACGGCCATTAAAGGGATTGCGGCAATTGTTAAGCGACTCATGAGGTGGCTAAGCAAATCCGGGTTCCCCCATTTTTTTAAAAAAAATTTAAATCCAACTAACTAATTGCTTAATTAATTCCAATTAGCCAGTGGAACATATCTTGCCGTCAGAAGTGGTGGGTGCTTCATCTCTGGAGGTTTCTAAGAAGAGATTGGACAGCCCTTTGTCTGGAATGGTGTAGGATCTCCTGCCTGAGCAGGGGGTTGGACTAGATGACCTCCAAGGTCCCTTCCAGCTCTGTTATTCTGTTATTTTATCATCCCGGATCAATTAATCAGTGGAACAGAAAGTTTCCTCCAGAAATGGTGGGTGCTTCATCGCTGGAGGTTTTTAAGAAGAGATTGGACAGCCCTTTGTCTGAAATGGGCATAAAGTCTCCTGCTTGGGCGGGGGGGGGCTGGACTAGATGACCTCCAAGGTCCCTTCTGATTCATTTGGACTGTGCTTGTTGGAGAGAAGGTTGCAAACGGTGATCATACCACCTGGAAACCTGGCGGCTGTCACAAATACATGCCGGGTTCCCAAGCGCCCCAATTTCAAAGGGATGCTGGGACGGCCTTGAGTGAAAGGAGACGTTTTTCCAGTTGTAGCTTTGAACCATCACTCAACAAAGGGCTGTAAGTCAAGGACCTGGAGAAGTGTCTCCTTCTGCCTTTTTTTTCTTTCTTTCTATGAAAAGAGAGCTTGGTTTGTCCACATGAAACTCCTCCATCCCCACACCCACACCCACCCCGCGGCCTTCCGGAGTTTTCTCGCAGCGGCCTCAAGTGAACCCGTGTTTGCAAGCCGCTTATACCTGCCAGGACAGCACAGCTTGTACAATCCGATGTACAATCCATTTTTTAAAAACAAAACAAAACGAGAAAGGCAAACTTGCATTGGGAAATCCTGAGATTCCGGTTTGAAGAGGCAGCCCAGCTCCAGCGGGGGGGGGGAGAAGGAAAGGTCAGGGCTGACGCGGAGACCCCGGGCCTCTAGATTGGATTTAGCAAAATAGCATTATGGATCATCGCACAGTCAGCCAGATGTTCAGACTGGATTTGGCATTTTTGCCTACCTATTGAGTCCTTACCCAGGACCTGGGATAGGCAGATGTGGATGTTTGATGGTATAACAGATATCGTCGCAGGATGGAAGCCGTTCCTAGTAAGGCCGCCTTTTGCAATTGACTGATGGCGAATTTGTCAATGCCGATGATGGTGTTCAAGTGGTGCTCCAGTTGTTTTGGGATTGCACCCAAGGCGCCTATGACTATTGGTACTACCCTTGCTTGCCTTTGCCACAGTCTTTCTATTTCTATTTGTAGGTCTCTGTATTTTGTGATCTTCTCCAGTTCTTTCTCGTCTATTATTATTATTATTATTATTATTATTATTATTATTTGCCTGCAAGGAAGAACTGGTGGGATCATAAAACAGAGAAAGTCATAGAAAATGATAAAGTTAAACTGCTCTGGGACTTCAGAATTCAAACAGACAAGCACCTGCCACACAACACCCCGGACTTAACAATTGTCGATAAGACAATTCCTCCTCCTCACCTTCACTCCTCCGGCTTCTGACAGGATCCAGGCGCTGAAGGATCGTCTGCACGCTCTTTTGGTGGACCTGGAGGAGAAGAGCCAGGACTGCAGAGCCCATGAGGCACAGGAGATGGAGCTCATGCAGGAGTTTTTCCAAGCCCACAGGTAAGTGAGGGGAGGGGCTCCCTTTTCCCCTGGTGGCCCCTCAGCCTCTGGACCCTCCAGGGGGGGCCTTACGCCCTGAGAAACGTTCTCGGTAAACTGAGGAGGGGTGTGTGGGGTTAAGATTAAGCCCCCATGGACAGCAGCAGTCTACCAGCTACAACGTAGCATGGAGTGGCCAGGAGGGAAACAGAAACTGGGCTGTCCCAGCCTCCCACAGCTCCTTGACCCCCCCCAGCTGTGTTGGACTAAAACTCCCATCGTCCTCAGCCAGCACATCTGGGGGACACCAAATCTAAAGACCCATCCTGCTTTCTCTGGGTCCCACCGTTCCTTCCATGGGCAACGGGGTTCCCCGGCTGCTCTAGGTCCCCCTACTCGGCCCCCCCTTTGCCCCCCTCTCCTCGCAGCGCCCTGCTCCTCGCCTACCAGAAGGCCCGTCACAAGCAGGAGACCCAGGTGGGGCAGCTGGAGACGCAGGTGGGGCTGATGACCAGGCGCCAGGCCAAGCAGCGCCAGGCTCTCGCGCAAGCCCTCCAGCAGCTGCAGGGCCGAGTGTCCGCAGGGGCGCCGACCGCCCCCCCCCCACAGCCTCCCGCGATGGACGAGAGCATCCTGGACTCGCCCGGGAATTTGGAAGTCCCGTCCTTTTTATGGAGCAGAAAGTGAGGCTTTCTGGACACACACAAACACACCTACAGACCAGCAAAGGGGGGGCAGCAACGGTCATTTTCCCACAAAGACCCGTCAGCCTTGCCGGGTGGACCAGCCAGGAATCACGACCAGATGAGCCAAATCTGGTAAAGCTACTTGCAGGTCTGGAAGTACGAGGCTCCCGCTGTCATTTTAACAGACTGAGAGTCCGTGGAGATTCTCAGTCACCCGGGTCACGGTCGTCCCCAAATGTGCTTTTTTCAAGAGGCCACTGGACTTTCTTGTTTTTCCTTTGAAGATGTTTCGCTTCTCATCCCAGAAGCTTCTTCAGCTCTGACTGGATGTTGGGGAAGGGAAGGATTTATACTCCTTGCAGAGAGCTGGTCATTTGCCTTCTTTCAGAGAGTCCTTGAGGCCACCTGGAGGTTCACCTGTGTCCTCAGGGTCACCTGAGTGGTGCAAATGGGGGTGGAGCCTCCTTGGAGCTGCTGAAAGGACTGTGTGGTAGACTGGAGGTAGATGGTGTTGGATCTCTCCCCCTTTGTTGAGGGAGGGGTGTTTAGTTTGGACCTAGATGGCCTCTTGGACCCCTCTTTCAAACCATTTGGTCCTCTCTGTCCAGAAGAGGGGGAGGGGAGGGGGAGGAGGAGAAGTATCCGTATTGTATCCGAAGCAGAACATCCAGATTCAGCCATAGTTTCATTCCATACAGCATTAACCTTGTGAACTCTCAAGCTTCCTCCTTCCGTTATATATTCAAGATGGACAGTATTTAGTATTTATTTGCTACGTATATGTAGGGATGTGGGTCTATATATATGTTGTACATAGTATGTTTTAGGTGTGTGTCATGTATGTGTTTCGCTTTGAGAGCGGGCAACTAAATTTCATTTTTGATGTGTGCCGTTGTGCCCACAGTATAAAAATGACAATAAAGGTTATCTTATCTCATCTCATCTCATCTCATCTTATATCTTATCTATTGTATTGTATCGTATCATATTGTATATTATATTGTATCATATATTGTATTGTATTCTATTACTCTATTGTATTCTATGGTATTCTATTCTATTCTATTCTATCATATTATATTGTATTGTATCTTATCGTATCATATTGTATATTATATTGTATCATATATTGTATTGTATTCTATTATTCTATTGTATTCTATGGTATTCTATGGTATTCTATTCTATTCTATCATATTATATTGTATTGTATCGTATCATATTGTATATTATATTGTATCATATATTGTATTGTATTCTATTATTCTATTGTATTCTATGGTATTCTATGGTATTCTATTCTATTCTATCATATTATATTGTATTGTATCGTATCATATTGTATATTATATTGTATCATATATTGTATTGTATTCTATTATTCTATTGTATTCTATGGTATTGTATTCTATTCTATCATATTATATTGTATTGTATCGTATCATATTGTATATTGTATCATATATTGTATTGTATTCTATTATTCTATTGTATTCTATGGTATTGTATTGTATTGTATTCCATTCTATCATATTATATCGTATTGTATCGTATCATATCGTATATTGTATCGTATATTATATTGTATATTATATATTGTATTATGTTATGTTATGTTACGTTACGTTAATATTTAGAACATTATATGGTCTCCCAGCTCAAAACAATGGGATTCTAGACAATGTACATAAATCTTTAAACAAAAATATATATAAAAAAACCTTAACATCAACCACTAAAGCCAACTAAAACAACAGCACTAAATAACAATTAGGCCTAAAACAGGTTTTTCCGCCCTGGGGAAGGCTGCCCTCCCTGACGCAGAGGCCCCTCCCCGGGAAGCAGCCGGCTTTGACTGCGTCTCTAAAGGCCGGGGGGCATCGGGGCCAGCCGCGACAAGGGGGGAGGCTGTTCCGAAGGGCAGGGGCCACCACCGGGAAGGCAGCCTTCTGGGGTCCCGAAGGAGGAGGAGCCAGATTAGCTGGGAAGAGGAGGGGACCAGAAGCCGAGGCGGTTCCGGCCCGTACATTACAGTTCTTTGGAGAGCTGAGTTCTGGCTGTGGAAAGCCTTTTTTTTACGCATCGCTTAAAGATGCTGAGAGTCTGGAAAGAGTGCAGAGAAGAGCAACAAAGATTCTCGGGAGTCTGAAGGCTAAAACATACGAAGAACGATGGCAGGATTTGGGTATGTCTAATCCAGAGAAAAGAAGATCGAGGGGGGACACGATAGCCGTCTTCCAGTATCTCAGGGGCTGCCCCAAAGAAGAGGGAGTCAAGCTATTCTCCAAGGCGCCTGAAGGCAGGACATGAAGCAACGGATGGAAACTCATCAAGGAGAGAAGCAACCTGGAACTAAGGAGAAACTTCCTGACAGTCAGAACAATTAATCAGTGGAACAACCGGCCTCCAGAAGTTGTGGGTGCTTCATCAAGAAGAGATTGGACAGCCATTTGTCTGAAATGGTATAACCTCTGCTGGGAGATAGCCTGCTCCTGGACCTGGAAGCATCATTAATATTTACTATTATTGTTGTTATAATAATAATAATAATAGTAAAGTTGGAAGGGACCTTGGAGGTCATCTAGTCCAACCCCCTGCTCAGGCAGGAAACCCTATACCATTTCGGACAAAGGGCTGTCCAGTCTCTTCTTGAAAACTTCCAGTGTTGGAGCATTCACCGCTTCTGAAGGCAAGCTGTTCCGCTGGTTAATTGTTCTCACTGTCAGGAAGTTTCTCCTTAGTTCTAGGTTGCTTCTCTCCTTGATTTAGTTTCCACCCGTTGCTTCTTGTCCTGCCTCCAGGCGCTTTGTTGTTATTGTTATTTCCTTTATGGTGTTTTATATCTGTGTAAGCCGCCTTGAGTCGCCATGTGCAAGTAGGCGGCAATGTAAATGTTCTAAAATAAATAAATGAAAAATAAATAAATAAATAAACAAACAAATAAATAAATAAGGCCCGCATTAGAAGAGTTGGAAAAAAACCCTCATATAAGCTGAATAATAAGGACTCCTTGAGAAATGCGCATTCTTAACACAGATACAGAAAAACTGATATATTTTTTTTAAAGACTCTTCATTTGAAAGTGGTCCTTCCTGGGAATATGCCCTTTTTTTCCTTAAAAAAACGAAGCAATGAAAGTCCCTGTTCTAGCCTGCCTTCTCCAACCTGGCGCCCCCAGGGGGGAGGGAGGGGGGCTTTGGTCGGGAACTCGGCAAGGGCCGGGCTTCCCAGCACATCCAGCTCCCCACCTCGGCTCTCCTCCTCCCCTCCCCAGCTCCATCCATTATCTACTGCAACTGCCCCCTCCCCTTATTCCTTTTTCCACCGCTGTCAGCAAGATCAAAGGTGAAGGCCAGAGGCTTGATAAATATTCCTCCTGAGCAACAGAGCCCTGGTCCCAGGGAGAGGGGCGGTCTTGAACACCTGACCACTGGGTCCCTGAGGAACCCAGAAGGTGGGAGTGCTTGTGGGGTCTCTGCACCCCCCCTCGCTGGGCTCCCAAGTTTTTTGGGTTGTTGTTTTTTTTTTGCAAAAGTTTTATTAGTTTATAATATACGATGCAATGAAAATACAAAAGTAAATAGCGGAAAAGATATGGAAGGGGGAGTAGAGAAGTGGGGTAAGGGAGAAAAAAAGAAATAAAAAGGCATTGACTTCCAACTTCCTTTGGTGCAGTAAAGTAGAATATCAACATCAAACCTCAACTTTTTTACTTTTACAAAATAATATCAGCTAGCCATTTCGATAACATCGAGTCTTATCTAATTGGTAAAACCCAAAATCAAATTTTCATTTTTTTTTTCCCCACCTCAAGCACAAAATTCAGAAGCGGTTTCCACGTAACAATAAAAGTATTTGTATTCTTTTTTTTTAATCAGTACGGTTCAACCAACTGGGCTCCCAAGTTGATTGATTTTTGCCTTAATGAAAGCAGCCCACCTGCACCCCAACCCCCTCCCCAATGGAGGCTGCCTACCCAGTCCAGGGGGCTGGCAGAGAATGGGGGCTTTGTAGAGGGCAGAAAGCTGCAGGAGAGCCAGCAAGAGGCAGGCCTGGAAAGGGGTGCCCTGTTTTCCGAAATAAAATCATCCCGACAACTCAGTTGCATCACAACTCTGAAACTCGGCTTTTGCAACCTCTTGTCTGTTGAGAAAGCCACGCAGTCTGTCCTCACTGGTGCCGGCTGCCGTTTATTTATTTATTTTTTAAAAAAGAAAAATTAATGGAGGGCAGGTATGTACCTGGAGACTGAAGGAAGATGTTGCAAGACAAGGTTGCTGAGACTGGAAATAAAATTGTTTAAAGGGCCAAAGACACAACCTCTGTTGCATCAGACTAAACAAGGTGCCATCCAGCTGAAAATTAAGCTAGGCTCACCAACGAAGGGGGGGGAAGGTATATAAAGAGGCTCCATTTTCATCTCCTGATCTGCACCTGAAAATCTCAAGGCCCCGGTTCCTGGAATTAAAAGTTAACAGAAGAATAGAGTTGGAAGGGACCTTGGAGGTCTTCTAGTCCAACCCCCTGCTCAGGCAGGAAATACTCCATTTCAGACAAATGGCTGTCCAATCTCTTCTTGAAAATCTCCAGTGTTGGAGCACCCACAATTTCTGAAGTCAAAGTTGTTCCACTGGTTAATTGTCCTCACTGTTAGGAAGTTTCTCCTTAGTTCCAGGTTGCTTCTCTCCTTGATTGGTTTCCATCCGTTGCTTCTGGAGAAGAATTTGACCCCCTCCTCTATTTTGTGGCAGCCCCTCAAATACTGGATGACTGCTATTATGTCACCCCTGGTCCTTCTCTTCATCAAACTAGACTTACGCAATTCCAGCAACTGTTTTTTTTAACACGTTTTAGCCTCCAGATTCCTGATCGTCTTTGTTGCTCTTCTCTGTACTCTTTCCAGAGTCTCAACATCTTTTTTGCATCGTGGCGACCAAAACTGGATGCAGGATTCCAGGTGTGGCCTTATCAAGGCCTTGTAAAACGGTATTAACACTTCACGGGATATTTTGATTCTCTGTTCACGCAGCCTAGCCCTGTGTTGGCTTTTTTGTTACCTGGGTTTTTAAATGTCTTAATCTGCCCTTGGGAAGAGCTTTCTTCTTATGTCCGCGACAGTACGATTTTATTATGTATTTTATTTATATCCCGCCTTGGTTAAGTTTTATAAACAACTCAAGACGGCAAACATTCCTAATACGCCTTCGTCCTCCTATTTTTCCCACAACAACAACAACAACAACAACAACCCTGTGGGGTGGGGTGGGCTGAGAGAGAGGGACTGGCCCAAAGTCAGCCAGACAGCTTTCCTGCCTAAGGTGGGACTAGAACTCCCGGTCTCCTGGTGATTGGCCTAAAGACACCCAGATGGTTTTTTGTGCCTAAGGCGGGACTAGAACTCCCGGTCTCCTGGTGATTGACCCAAAGTCACTCAGATGGTTTTTTTGTGCCTAAAGCAGGACTAGAGCTCCCAGTCTCCTGGTGATTGACCCAAAGTCACCAAGCCAGCTTTCCTGCCTAAGGCGGGACTAGAACTCACTGTCTCCTGGTTTCTAGCTGGATGCCATAAATAAATAAACACACACTCCCTTTTGACCAGCCATTGTAAAATGTGCTTCCCTTGTGGCTGGCAGCCCATAGAGGTGGGGTGGAGCCCCCCCGCCAGGACCAGGCCCACCGGTGCTTGTGGCGAGGCTCATGGGCTGAGCAAGGGGTCCTGGCTGGTCCCCCCACAGGATCGCCTCTGGATGGCATCCAGGAAGGGGGAGGGAGTCCCTCTGCTTTCCTCCGGTCCTGGGTTCAAAAGGAGAATAGCCAGCCAGGACTACAAAGTCCTCCAGTCCATGGCCAGGAAGATGTCAAGCCCCCAGGAAGGCTCGACCTGCCCCCTCTGCCCCCAAGGAGCACCCCACTTTTAAGAGAGCACCCTGATCCGAAATCTCCAGGGCTCCCTCAATTGCATCATTTTTATACCCCGAGTTTGCCTCCGTCCAGCAAATACAAAGCCGGGATCTGTGTCCTTGGAGGTCAGTAAGACAAAGCTGAGTCTAATAATTAGAGCTCTCTAATAGTAATTGGAGTAATTAGAATATTACCCACGTAATTGTTTCTCAAAAACAGCCTTAATGGGCCACGCTGGAGGGAGGTTTTGCTAACCAGGCCTACTTAGATACGTTTGGAATTGTACGTACTAAACGAGCCCCGGAGGAGGCATCTTGGCTGTGGCCAAATCTCACGAATAAAATGGGAAGCTTCAAAAAAAAAGTCACTCCAGGAGTAAAATTTAGGTTGTGGTTTAAAATTTAGGTTGTGCTGCCGGATAGTCACTTTCTGGGAAGTGAATGTGACTGACTGAATTTCTTGGTGGAATGTGCTTATTCTGCGGGTATATTTTTGCTTTCTGAATTTCTCGGTGGAATGTGCTTATTCTGCGTCTATATTTTTGCTTTTTAAATATTATTTTTTTTAAAAAAAAAATCATCAGCCTTCCAAACAAAGGAAAACGCAGAACAGGGATGTGTGTGAAGGGCAAGCAGAGGAAACTGACCTGAGAGATGACTCACACAAACACAGCCAAACAACAGCAGGAAAACAGAGGATCCTTCCTATACAAGTGCAAGCTCACACACACACACACACACACACACAGAAACAAACTGCCAGGGCTGGGAAGGACAGCCTTCTTTCNGGACTAGAACTCCCAGTCTCCTGGTGATTGGCCCAAAGTCACCAAGCCAGCTTTCCTGTCTAAGGCGGGACTAGAACTCCCAGTCTCCTGGTGATTGGCCCAAAGTCACCCAGATGGTTTTTTGTGCCTAAGGCGGGACTAGAACTCCCAGTCTCCTGGTGATTGGCCCAAAGTCACCAAGCCAGCTTTCCTGTGTAAGGCGGGACTAGAACTCCCAGTCTCCTGGTGATTGGCCCGAAGTCACCAAGCCAGCTTTCCTGCCTAAGGCGGGACTAGAACTCACTATCTCCTGGTTTCTAGCTGGGTGCCATAAATAAAGAAACACACACTCCCTTTTGACCAGCCTCTGGAAAATGTGCTTCCCTTGTGGCTGGTAGCCCATAGAGGTGGGGTGGAGCCCCCCCCGCCAGCCTCAGGACCAGGCCCACCGTGCTTGTGGCGAGGCTCATGGGCTGAGCAAGGGGTCCTGGCTGGTCCCCCCCCCCAGGATTGCCTCTGGATGGCATCCAGGAAGGGGGAGGGAGTCCCTCTGCTTTCCTCCGGTCCTGGGTTCAAAAGGAGAATAGCCAGCCAGGACTACAAAGCCCTCCAGTCCATGGCCAGGAAGATGTCAAGCCCCCAGGAAGGCTCGACCTGCCCCCTCTGCCCCCAAGGAGCACCCCACTTTTAAGAGAGCACTCTGATCCGAAATCTCCAGGGCTCCCTCAATTGCATCATTTTTATACCCCGAGTTTGCCTCCGTCCAGCAAATACGAAGCCGGGATCTGTGTCCTTGGAGGTCAGTAAGACAAAGCTGAGTCTAATAATTAGAGCTCTCTAATAGTAATTGGAGTAATTAGAATATTACCCACGTAATTGTTTCTCAAAAACAGCCTTAATGGGCTACGCTGGAGGGAGGTTTTGCTAACCAGGCCTACTTAGATACGTTTGGAATTGTACGTACTAAACGAGCCCCGAAGGAGGCATCTTGGCTGTGGCCAAATCTCACGAATAAAATGGGAAGCTTCAAAAAAAAAGTCACTCCAGGAGTAAAATTTAGGTTGTGGTTTAAAATTTAGGTTGTGCTGCCGGATAGTCACTTTCTGGGAAGTGAATGTGACTGACTGAATTTCTTGGTGGAATGTGCTTATTCTGCGGGTATATTTTTGCTTTCTGAATTTCTCGGTGGAATGTGCTTATTCTGCGTCTATATTTTTGCTTTTTAAATATTATTTTTTTTAAAAAAAAACAACCCATCAGCCTCCCAAACAAAGGAAAACGCAGAACAGGGATGTGTGTGAAGGGCAAGCAGAGGAAACTGACCTGAGAGATGACTCACACAAACACAGCCAAACAACAGCAGGAAAACAGAGGATCCTTCCTATACAAGTGCAAGCTCACACACACACACACACACACACACAGAAACAAACTGCCAGGGCTGGGAAGGACAGCCTTCTTTCGCAAGGGTGTCTTTTCTGCTCCAGCTATTGAAACCGGCCTTCCTTCCGACAGCAACTGACCCACAACAAGAGTCTGTTAATTTTCCTTTCCCCCCCCCCCAACATGCTTTGAAGCCTTTCACGGTCAGCCAGCCCGGCCCCGGGTGTCAAAGGGCAACTGACCCAGCGCTTTCAGATGCAAATGTGGGCAAGGAAGCGTGCCCTGGGCAGGGCATGTGTGGAGGCACACAGACACACATACCTGCTTGTGTGCAAGCTCTGCGCTCTCCCCCCCCCCCAAGGCTAAAATCTTCTTGTCCACAAAGAAGAGACTCTTTGCGGGGTCTGCAGGAGGGGAGGGGGGGAAAGGGAGCCCCCCCCACATTGCTTTGTCTTGCCATGCCTGGAGGGAGGGGCACCAGGGAGCCAGAGACCCCCACCCCCAAGGACTTGTTTCACCATTTCAAATGGCTGTCCAGTCTCTTCTTAAAAACTTCCAGTGTTGGAGCATCCACAGCTTCTGGAGGCAGGTTGTTCCACTGGTTAATTGTCCTCACTGTCAGGAAGTTTCTCCTTAGTTCTAGGTTGCTTCTCTCCTTGCTTAGTTTCCATCCGTTGCTTCTTGTCCTGCCTTCAGGCGCCTTGGAGAATAGGTTGACCCCCACTTCTTTGGGGCAGCCCCTCAAATACTGGAACGCTGCTATCCTGTCCCCCCTGGTCCTTCTCTTCATGAAACTAGACATCCCCAATTCCAGCAACCTTCATTGTACATTTTATCCTCCAGACCTCTAAATCACGTTTGTTGCTCTTCTCTGGACTCTTTCCAGAGTCAAAACGTCTTTTTTTGGGGGGGGGGTATCTTTTTGGGGCACCCTGGATATTTGACAGATTGAGCGTGCCGTGTATTCCAGGGCAGCCCCCTGTAAAGCCCCCTGCAGTAGTCCAGCTACACGGTGAGCAAAGCATGAGGGCTGCACAAACCCTCCTGATCCAGGGAAGGCTGCAGTTGGCACCCCAGACAATGGAGTGGGGGCTCCAGGAAGACCCCCAACTGTGAGCCAGGCCCATCCAGAAGGGACCCCCCCTCCCCTCTTTGAAACCAGAGCCAGTTAACACACTACTATGGGGTCCACCTTGAAAACGGAGAGCAAAGCCCCCCCCTTCCAGGCTTAAGACCCTGCCAAATAGCTGGTGGAATTGATGCCTGCAGGGCGGGCCCCTTCCCCAATCTGCCCCCCCAGCACATCTGTATGGAGTCACACACACACCCCATACACAGCTTGCACTCTGCATCCAGCTGAGGAACTCTGGCCTTTTGGCCGGCCCACCTCGCAGGGTGGCTGTGCGACTAAGAGGAAGGGAGAGAAGGCAGGAGAAGGGCAGAGTTAGGACGGGAATCCCCTCCCCTGAAGATGGAGACCCTGCCAGGGCCCCCCTGCTAACATCTGGGGCTTCTTTGTGGTTCCCCCCAGCTTTGCCTCCACCCCCCTCCTCCCCAGACACCTCATTTGCATAAATCTGGAGGGAGCTCAGCCCCTCCCCTCCTCTCCTGGGGGGGGCTTTTTGCTCTGCAAACACACCAGCCAGGCTTTCCCCCCCCCCAGGTTTCCCAGGGGAAGGGGCCTCCCCCCTCCCCGCCCAGTGGCAGCCTGGCTGGAAGAGTTGACCCCCAGGTTGAAGGTCAGGGCCTCTGCCCCCTCCCCCTTTCAGATGCAAATGGGGGGCAGGGCTCTTTGTGCCAAGAGGTCAAGCTTGGGGGGATGGGAGGGGGGGAGAGGGGGCTGCCTCTCTTTCAGGGCCAGGCCAGGGAGGAGGGGGTCCCCCAGGGAGGGGGCCAGGGAAAAAAAGAGCCCCCTCTTGGCGTGGTGCTCTCCCCCCCAAGACCCCCCACCCAAATAGCTAGCTAGCCATTGGTTTTTGGTGTGGGTTTGTGTGTCTGTGTGTGCACACCCACACAGGCACACAAAATCATTCCTCTGGGCTGAAACTAGTTAAGCAGATTTGACTTATATCTCCCATTATTAAAGCATTGATTGATTGACTGATTGATTGATTGACTGACTGAAGGTCAGTTAGCCAGGTTCAATAGCACATAAGCCCCGTGTAGAAGGGCCTGGCTGGATTCGCACAAGACTCTAAAACTTTCTGGTTTAGGGCCTTCCATTGTTATTCCGTTTCCAACCCAGACTGCCTCAGCAAAAAGGAGGGGTAGACTGCCTCCAGAGAGGGAGGCTCTATCAGCCATCCGTCTCCTGGCTTACAGGTAGTCCCCATCTTACGACCACAGTTGAGCCCAAAGTTTCTGTTGCTAAGTGAGACATTTTGTTAAGTGAGTTTTTTGCCCCATTTTACAATCTTTTTTTGCCACACTTGTTAAACGAATCATTCCAGTCGTTAAATTAGTGGCACGGTTGTTAAGTGGACCCGGCTTCCCCATTGACTTTGCCTGTCAGAAGAAGGGGATCACCTGACCCCGGAACGTTTGACCGTCATAAATATGAGTCAGTAGTCAAGCGTCCGAATTTTGATCACGTGACCCTGGGGAGGCTGAAAAACGGTCCTAAGTCAGCTTTTTCAGGGCCGCTGCAACTTTGAACGGTCACTAAACAACGGTTGTAAGTTGAGGATGGCTTGTATTTATTATTACTGGTAATCATAGGTCACTTTAACAGAATAACAGAGCAGGAGGGCCCCTTAGAGGTCTTCTAGTCCAGGCGTAGGCAACCTTGGCTCTTTTATGACTGGTGGACTTCAACTCCCAGAATTCCTGAGCCAGCCATGCTGAGGAGAAAGGGAGAGGTTTCCAAGCTGAGCCATGCTGGCTGAGGAATTCTGGGAGTTGAAGTCCACCAGTCATGAGGGGGCCATAGTTCCCCCATGCTGGCTCAGGAATTCTGGGAGTTGAAGTCCACGAGTCATGAAGGGGCCATAGTTCCCCCGTGCTGGCTGAGGAATTCTGGGAATTGAAGTCCATGAGTCATGAAGGGGTCATAGTTCCCCCACGCTGGCTGAGGAATTCTGGGAATTGAAGTCCATGAGTCATGAAGGGGCCATAGTTCCCTCATGCTGGCTCAGGAATTCTGGGAATTGAAGTCCATGAGTCATGAAGGGGCCATAGTTCCCCCACGCTGGCTGAGGAATTCTGGGAGTTGAAGTCCACCAGTCATGAAGGGGCCATAGTTCCCCCACGCTGGCTCAGGAATTCTGGGAGTTGAAGTCCACGAGTCATGAGGGGGCCATAGTTCCCCCATGCTGGCTCAGGAATTCTGGGAGTTGAAGTCCACCAGTCATGAGGGGGCCAAGGTTGCCTACCCCTGTTCTAATCCAACCCCCTGCTCTAGCAGGAGACCCTATGCCAGGGGTAGGCAACTTTGGCTCTTTTATGACTCGTGGACTTCAACTCCCAGAATTCCTGAGCCAGCCACGCTGAGGAGAAAGGAAGAGGTTTCCATGCTCAGCCAAGCTGGCTCAGGAATTCTGGGAGTTGAAGTCATAAAAGAGCCAAAGTTGCCTACCCCTGCCCTATGCCATTTTAGACAAATGGTTGACCAGCCCCTTCTTAAAAGCCTGCATCACTGCTCACTGCCGTTGTAACCTCGAACAGTGGCTGAATCTGCAGTTGTGAGTCGAGGACTTACAGTAGCGCCACGCTGGGCCTGGGTGGTGAGTGCGAGGGTGGGCACTGACTAAAAGGCTTAGCACCGTTTCATCACACAAGCCGATTTCGCTGCCCTCCCGTTTGCAGCTACCCCAGGAGAGAGTCCGTCATCCTGAAAGGCAGGGAAACTGAGGCAGGAGCACAGCAGACGTGGCTTCCAGCCGCCCCGTTCCCATGGGGGGGGGGTCATTATGCAAAGCAAGCACATAAAAACGTCCTGGAAAACCTGAATAAGTTGTTTGCTCATCGATCTGCCTGGCTGATGATGGGCAGCCCCTCCGGAGGATTCCGGAGACAGGCATCCATTAGTCCAGAAGGGGGGTGGGGGGGCTGGCAGTGGGGCTGGAGGGTGTTAAGGAGAAACTTCCTAACAGGGAGGACAGTTAACCCGTGGAGCAGAAGTTGCCTCCAGAAGTCGTTGTGGGGGCTCCCATCACTGGAGGTTGATAAGAAGAGACTGGAAGGTCACTGGTCTGAAATGGGTATAGGCTAGGGCAGGGGTCTTCAAACTTGGCCCTTTGATGACTTGTGGACTTCAACTCCCAGAATTCCTCAGCCAGGCACGCGTGCCTGGCTGAGGAATTCTGGGAGTTGAAGTCCACAAGTCATCAAAGGGCCAAGTTTGAAGACCCCTGGTATAGGGTCTCCTCCTTCAGCAGGGGGTTGGACTAGAAGACCTCCAAGGCCCCTTCCAGCGCTATTCTGATTGATTGATTTGAATCCAAGGATCAGTTCCCAAGTGGCAGTCAGGTGTTAATGCCCAGGCTTCTTCCACCTGGTGTCCAGTCTCTCCTGCAGCCCAAGCCAACATGGCCACGGAGGGCAGCGTCCAGGGGGAGGGAGCTGGCCCAGCGCAGCCTCAGGGGGTCAACAGGAACTGGCAGATGCCCACCTCACCTGGGAGATCATTTGTAGCAGAAAAAAGGGGCAGAATTCTCCCTAGAAACTGGAGCAGGCAGCTAAAGAGGTCTCCGTGGGGAGGGATGGGGGGCCTTGGAAAGAGAGCTTTCCTGGTGGGCTTTAAGAAAAGCCCCTGTGCCATTTCATGCTAGGATGAGCTCTCTGACCCCCCCCCGACCTCCTTCTTCCTCCCAGGAAGGGTCCAGGCCCCCTGCCGCTTACATGGCGTAGTTTGATTATGTTTTAGTGGGGGTTTTGTATGGGGTATTTTTAGAGCAGGCCTGTTATTTAATTTGATTTTAGAACAGAAATTTGTGTGTATTTATCGTGGTTTTTATTATCGCCTGTTCACCGCCCTGAGTCCCGTAAGGGAGATAGGGCGGTATATAAATTCAATAAATAATAAATAATAATAATAATACATTCAGCCTGTTTCATGCACTGGGGGTCTTTGAAGAATTAGACAGAAGAGGGGAGTGGGCTGCCATCCTGGATTAAGGCTTGTGAACACAGACAGGCATCCCCCAGCCCTTCTGTCTAAATTTCCTCCCAGGCACATTTTAAAGAACGGTAAGGTTAAAGGGGCCTCTGAGGTCATCCAGTCTAGCCTGCCCTTTCCAAATTTAGCTGGGGGTCCCTGAGGGGGTGGGGTTCTGCCTCTTTTGGGTGAAGGGTCTCCTCGGAGAAAACCTGTCCCATGTTCTCCTGGGTGGGGCAGTTTTGTCAGCAGGTTTTCAGTCTGGCCGTGTTTCCCATAATAAACCGCGAAATCAATTTATCAAGTTTTATGCTTACTATTTCTTTGACTGGCCTGGAAGATAAAATACATAATTAGATCAGTGGGAAAAAAAGGGGGGGGGGGAAGGCTGTATTTTAACCAGTGACGGGATTGTTTTAAATGTTACCATGAAAATTTAAACGCTTCCTATCCGTCTCCTGGAGCAGCCTAGCTAAATTTCTCCTCTGTCCAATTGTTTGTCTTTTCCATGATTTAATTTCTAATCTGTTCTTCGCCTGCTCTTTAATACTTCTGAATTATTCAGAATTTGATCTGTATTGATGTCCTACTGCTAACTTTCCCAGTCTCCGCCAAGCCTATTGCTCTCCTTTTTACTAATATTGTGGCTCTCATCTTGGTCCTATCTAAGTCTGGGGCTCTTATTTGGAGACACACACACACACACACACACACACACCCAAGAGAAATCTCTTCTGATGCTCTCCAGACGGTTAGATCACAGATCCCATCTTCTCCAGCTGGTGGACGATGGTACAAACGGCAATCCAGAACATCTGAAGGCCTCAGAAAGGCTGAACAGGGATTTTCCACTTTATTCTCCACTTGCCTTGGAAAAGTCTCGGCTAGCTGCAGTAAGATCGACAAAGCAAGTTATTGCCCCGTTTATTTATTAATATTATGAATATTTGATACTGCCTACCAACAGATCCACCAAGCTGATATACAGCAGTTGCAGTGACAAAAACATAACCATCCATAAAAGCCTCCTGGAAGATTTAGAAGAATAATAAACTCAAGTCAAAACCATTTTCAAAGGCCAAGTTGTTATTTATTTTTTTTAAAATGGCCTTTATTTCTAAAAACAAATTGAAGGATTTTGTTCTTTGATGTCGGGTGGTTACGTGACATCCTGAGTCCTTTTGTGTGATGGTGGTTTGTCCTTCCTGCCTGTGATGGCTGGGGAGGTGTGGCCCTTGGCCCTCCCAGGGCCCCCCCAGGAGCCTTACCTGCAGATCTGGTCTCAGGAGGGGGGGGTGCTTTTCTCAGGGACTTTCAGAGATGCTCTTGGAAGGAGGAGGAGGAGGAGGAGGAGGAGGAGGAGGAGGAGGATGGCCAGCAGTTGACACGGTCAGTTGTGGAGAATGGGTCTCCCGTAGCCTCCTTCCTTATCCAGTGGGAAAATGTGGTGTGGATGGTCCCACCACCAGATGGACTCACAGTGGCCAATGCGTGGCCCTTAGTGGGTTCTGTCCACCTGGCATGTAGTGAGGTGAAGCACCTGCAGGATAAGAAGCAACGGATGGAAACTCATCAAGGACAGAAGCAACCTGGAATTAAGGAGAAGTTTCCTGATAGTGAGAACAATTAACCAGTGGAACAACCTGCCTCCAGAAGCGGTGAATGCTCCAACACTGGAGGTTTTTAAGAAGAGACTGGACAGCCATTTGTCTGTAACGGTATAGGGTGTCCTACTTTGGCAAGGGGGTTGGACTAGAAGACCTCCAAGGTCCCTTCCAACTCTGTTATTCTGTTACCCTAAGGTTCTGCCCTGGATCCAGTGCTGCTCTTCAACGTATAATAATAATAATAATAATAATAATAATAATAATAATAATAATAATAATAATAATAATAATAATAATAACAACAACAACAACAACAACAACAACAACAATAGATGATGATGATGATGATTGATGATGATGATGATGATGATGATGATGATGATGATGATGATGATGGAAGGGACCTTGGACGTCATCTAGTCCAACCTCCTGCTCAGGGAGGAAACCCTATACCATTTCAGATCAAATGGCTGTCCAGTCTCTTCTTAAAGACTTCCAGTGTTGGAGCCTTCACCACTTCTGGAGGCAGGTTGTTCCACTGGTTAATTGTCCTCACTGTCTGGAAGTTTCTCCTTAGTTCTAGGTTGCTTCTCTCCTTGATTAGTTTCCGTCCGTTGCTTCTTGTCCTGCCTTCAGGCGCTTTGGAGAATAGCTTGACTCCCTCTTCTTTGAGGCAGCCCCTGAGATATTGGAAGACGGCTGTCATGTCCCCCCTCGTCCTTCTCTTCATTTTGAGCAAATAACAATGGAGGAAAAGGATCTTCATCACAGTTCTGGATGACACAAAGCTTTGAGGCTTTCTAGAAGACCAGAAGCCCAGCTTGGTTCCAAAGGATCTCGATAGAGTTGGACTGAAACGTTCTTGAGGGATTAGAACTGTAACGTTCTTCGCTCTGGCAGGGAAACACGAGAAGGGTCAGTAAGGAAGCAAACCTTGGCCGAGATGGGCCAGGTCCAAAGGGGGAAAACGTAGCCTAAGCCCAGAACAAGCAGCAACTATGGGGAAATGGCCCAGACACTTCCCTAATTTGCAGATGTCGTGGAAAAACCCAATGGAAAAAAAAAAACAAGACAGCAACACAAAGCAATACTTCTTACTTTAAAGATTCAGAGGTTTATTTTAGCAATGTGGCCAGCACAATCCGACTGGCAAGATTCTGTTATTAAAGCCCGTCTCAATAGGAGTTTCCCTCTTCCTGTGGAGTCGATTCCCGGTTTGGCCTGCCTGGTAGGGCTGACGTTGACTCAACAATCTGACTCCTTGTCAGAAGGATCAGGGTGTCCATAGGGCAGAAAGTCGGTGGGAGCCAGCAACGGCTGCCATAAGAAGTCCCTGCAGTCTTGGGCTGCGTCAACAGAGTTTAACACTGAGGACACAAGAAGTAGTGGACAATCACCTAAATAGGAGCCAGCCGTGTGCTGCAGCTGCCAAAAAGGCCAACACAGTGCTGGGCTGCATGAACAGAGGGATGGAATCAAGATCACGTGAAGTGTTAATACCACTTTACAATGCCTTGGTAAGGCCACACTTGGAATCCTGCGTCCAGTTTTGGTCACCACGATGTAAAAAAGATGTTGAGACTCTAGAAAGAGTGCAGAGAAGAGCAACAAAGATGATTAGGGGACTGGAGGCTAAAACATATAAGGAACGGTGGCTGGAATTGGGTATGTCTAGTTTAATGAAGAGAAGGACGAGGGGGGACATGATAGCAGTCTTCCAATATCTTAGGGGCTGCCCGAAAGAAGAGGGAGTCAAGCTATTCTCCAAAGCACCTGAAGGCAGGACAAGAAGCAACGGGTGGAAACTAATCAGGGAGAGAAGCAGCCTAGAACTAAGGAGAAACTTCCTCACAGTGAGAACAATTAACCAGTGGAACAACCTGCCTCCAGAAGCGGTGAATGCTCCAACACTGGAAGTTTTTAAGAAGAGACTGGACAGCCATTTGTCTGAAATGGTATAGGGTTTCCTGCCCGAGCAGTGGGTTGGACTAGATGACCTCCAAGGTCCCTTCCAACTTGATGATGATGATGATGATGATGATGATGATGATGATGATGATGATGATGATG
>NW_015389254.1:136007-137907 GCF_001527695.2 Protobothrops mucrosquamatus
CTGCCTTCAGGCGCTTTGGAGAATAGCTTGACTCCCTCTTCTTTGGGGCAGCCCCTGAGATACTGGAAGGCTGCTATCATGTCCCCCCTCGTCCTTCTCTTCGTTAAACTAGACATCCCCAATTCCAGCAACCGTTCCTTATATGTTTCAGCCTCCTGTCCCCTGATCATCTTTGTTGCTCTTCTCTGTACTCTTTCTAGATCCGGTGTCTCTGGCTGGCTTTTATTTTGGACAGGGATCTGCCCAGCGTTGGTTACGGGTGGCCCAATCGGTGTTTTAGGCAGGTAGAAAAACAGATAGATGACAGATACAGATAGCTAGGTAGGTGGGTAGATGATGGATAGAGATATAAATAGACGATAGATAGAGAGAGAAGAGAGAGAAACAACAGACAGAGAGAGAGAGAAGAGAGAGAGAGAGACAGTTCATCATGGTATAAAAAGACGTTGAGATTTTGGAAAAAGTGCAGAGAAGAGCAACAAAGATGATTAAAGGCCTGGAGGCTAAAACATACGAAGGGAGATGGGTCTGGCCAGTCTAGAGAAAAGAAGGACCAGGGGGGACATGACAGCAGTCTTCCAGGATCTGGGGGGCTGCCACAGAGAAGAAGGGGGTCAATTTATTTTCCAAAGCGCCTAAAGGCAGGACAAGAAGCAACGGATGGAAACCGATGAAGGAGAGAAGCAACCTGGAACTAAGGAGAAACTTCTTAACAGTGAGAACAATCAACCAGTGGAACAGCTTGCCTCCAGAAGTTGTGGGTGCTCCATCACTGGAGGCTTCTAAGAAGAGACTAGACAGTCACTTGTCTGAAATTGTATAGGGCCTCCTGCTTGAGCAGGGGGTTGGACTAGAAGACCTCCAAGGTCCCTTCCAATTCTGTTAAGTTCTGTTAAGATGGGCACATGAGAGTTGATATAGATAGGTAGCTAGATAGATGTAGATAGGCAGATAGGTGTAAGAAGAGATGTAAATAGACAAAAGATAGATGGCAGATGATAGACAGATATAGATGACCGATACAACAGAGGGCAGAGAGAGATGGACATAGAGGTGGACCCTGATTTCTGAAAAAAATAATAATAATCCGTCAGTCTTTTTCTGTGTCCCACCCTGAATTTAAACTGGGCTGCAGTTCCCTTCTTCAGAGGCCAGAAGCTGCTGGACTGAGGCAGGATTGAACTTGGGGGGGGGGGAGGGGGAGGACAAGTTGCCTGTGGGTTACATATATAACCTGCCTGTGCACCGGCAGCCCCCTCCCCTCCCTCCCCTTCCCCTCCCCCCAATTTCAGTCCTCTCTCGGCCCAGCCACTCCTGGCCTCTGGGGGAAAGATCTGAAGCTTTTAATAATATTTACGAGTCATTAAAGATACCTCCAAATCTTTGGCTACCCCAGGCAGTCCTTGACTTACGACCACAATGGAGCCCAAATTTTCTGTTGCTAAGCGAGACAGTGAGCTTTGGTCCACTTCATGACCTTTCTTGGCGCAGTTGTTAAAATGAATCCAGCTTCCCCATTGGCCTTGCTCGTCAGGTCACCAGAGGGGGTCCCGTGACCCCCCCTGGAAGCTGCGACCGTCGTAAATATGAACCAGGTGCCAGGCGTCTGGACTCTGACCACGTGACCCCCAGGGGGGCTGCAGCGGTCCTAAGTGTGAAAAACGATCCTGAGTCTCTTTTTCCAACGCTGTTGTCATTTTGAAAGGTCAAGTCAATGAACTGTGGTTAAGTCGAGGATTGCCTGTAGTAGTAACTCCTCTCTCTTCCTACAACACTGTTTCCAACCTTGGTAACTTTAAGATGTGTGGATTTCAACTCCCAGAATTCCCCTGTCTGCCAAGGAAGGAAGGAAGGAAGGAAGGAAAGAAGGAAGGAAGGAAGGAAGGAAGGAAGGAAGGAA
>NW_015389254.1:139260-141594 GCF_001527695.2 Protobothrops mucrosquamatus
GCCTGGCGTGCTCCCCTGCCCAGGATCACGCAAAAGAGACCCCTTCCCCAAAGCTGTGGTCCTTAGAGGTTTCTGAGACCCTTTCCCATGGTGTAATTGGGGATCAAACTCTTTTGGTGAAGCTAAGGCGCTAGTTCTCATTATGCAAGGGGACCTGCTTTCTTCTTTTCTTCCCCAATGGCTTTTCCATGCTCCCTAACTAAGGAGGTGGGGGGAGTTGGCACGGCCAAGACCAGATAGATTTCTGGGAGCTGATTGCCACTGGATTGGCAATGACTATCTTGCCTAGCAAGTTTCCAGACCTCATGGTGTGGGTCTCAAGGGAGAAGCAGCCTCAAAAGTAGTTGTATAAAAACTCTGCCCCAAGAAGGAGGGGACTTTCCCTACTTGGAGATGGTGGGGGCCAAACTCAGATGCCCCAGTGGTCAGCAGGGAGCCCCCCCCACACACACACACTTCTGCCCAGGCCTGTGATGTGTTGGACCTTTGTGTGAACCAGCAGGAGACCCATCCCTGGAAGGGCCCCTCTCGGCATCAGGGCCAGGGGCCCCCGGCCTGCCCTCCCCTCTCTGCCTCGGCTGTTGCGTCTTGCCACAGGGAGGGGCCCCTGACCCACCTGGTCAAATTAGTGTCTCCCCTTGAGTGGGTTATATGACAGCGAGGACGGGAATTTGGTCTGCCCTCCGTGCCTCCACCTTGCCCCTCCCTGTCGAGAGCCCCTCTTGCCTCCTAAGATGCTAGTCCTCATGAGGCAGGGATCAGCCTGAATGGTTGGTCTGTCTGCCTGGCCTTCCTAAGGGTGCTGCTGCTTTGCCCTGCTCTTGGCTGCCCCCTCCCCACTTTCTGGCCACTGGAGGGTCCTCTGCTGAGGCCCAGTCAGTCTCCTGGGTGCTTTCCTCCTGGGGGGGGGGCAGATCAGGGCCCCAGAAAGGAGGGGGAACAAGAATGGCCTTGGGGTCAAGGTTCCCCAGAGGCCTCTCAGCTTGGCAGTTTTGCTCATGGACGCTTATGCCCCCCCCCCAGAAGGCCATTGGCACATTTCTCCCCCCCCCGGGCTGTTTTTAGGGCAGGGACGCCCCTGGCCTGCTAGGGACCCCCACCTCTCTCTCACACCTGGGGGCCTCCGGAGGACCTGCTTGGTCAGAGTGACAGGCATGGCCCACCCAAAATCTGCCTCCTTCTGCCCAGTCTGGGGGGGGGGGGTCACCAGCGGGCAGCATCCAGGCCGATTCCGGGGCTGCCACCCCAAAACGCAAAGCGTCCCTTTGGCCGAAGCCGTGCCTGGGGAAGGCAGGGGGGGGTTTGAAGAAAAAGGGATGTAGAAGAACCGCTTCCCTCCCCCACACCCTTTGGGGGGGGCATTGCAGAAAGATGAGACTTCCAAGAATTGCGGGGGGGGGTCATCTCTGTACTTATCTGGTATCCTATCTGAGCTTCCCAAGCAAGCCAGCATCTTGTGCATCTCCTTTTCAGGAAAAATTCACCCCTCCAGATGGAAACGGGGAGGGGGGGGATGCTTAGGTGGGAAAGGGGGGGGGTCCCAGGGGGTGCTTCGGGCTTCTTCCCTCCCCAAAGGTTGTAAAAGACAATCGGCCAAAGTCCCAAACGTTGGGCTGGGGTTTTTTTTTTGCCACATCCATCCAGGCCTGGGTCTTTGTGTGTGTGTGGGGGGGGGGCTTTCCCCACCCCTTTGGCGATTCTTGCAGCCAAGCCGTGCTCCCAACCTGCGGAGGAGTCACAAGGTGTGTGTGTGTGAAGTTAGATGGTGTGTTGTTAGTTTCTTAAAATAGAGGCGTCTCTGGTTCCCACTTTGCGAATTGACTGATGCGTCCTAGTGGGGTGTTTGGGCGTCTCGGCCTGGTTTGGGCATTTGGCCCAGTCAGGGAAGGGGGCAGGGGGGTCCCTCCCCACCTGATCTATAAAAGCTCAGCCAGAGGTGCCCTATGCAGACCCCCCCCATCCCGCACCCCCCCTGGAAGTGGCTTTTCCTGTGAATGTAGGTTTAGGGCAGGGGTAGGCAACCTTGGCCCTTTTATGACTCGTGGACTTCAACTCCCAGAATTCCTGAGCCAGCTTTGCTGTCTCAGGAATTCTGGGAGTTGAAGTCCACGAGTCATAAAAAGGGCCAAGGTTGCCTACCCCTGGTTTAGGGGAGGGGGCTTTATTACTGGACAAAGAAGGTTTAATGGGTTTGATTTGCGTTTTATTCAAATCTTTTCTGGGGAGGAAAGAAGAATACAGGCCGTCCTCAACTTACGACCACAATTTCTGTCATTAAGTGAGCAATTTGTCAAGTGACTCTTGCCCCATTTTACCATGACTTCTCAGGCCACC
>NW_015389254.1:143678-167348 GCF_001527695.2 Protobothrops mucrosquamatus
CACAGCTGAGCCCCAGATTTATGTGTTTCGCCCCATTTTACGACCTTTTTTGCTCCCGTTGTTAAGCGAATCGCTGCAGTTGTTAAGTGAATCTGGTTTTACCCAATGACTTTGCTCGCCGGATGGTCTCAAAAGGGGGTTCACGTGACCCCGGGACGCTGCGACGGTCCTAAATGTGAGTCGGTCAGTCTCTCTCTCTCTCTCTCCCTCCCTCCCTCCCTCCCTCCCTCCCTCTCTGGATTCGTTGACCAAGGGACTCCTCTTCTCCTTGGACCCGGGTTCAAGATTTAAATGAGGATGTGAGAACTGAACAGGGGACATTCCGGGGACGACCCCGGCTGGTTCTTGCCTTTGTCTGCTCCAAACCCCTCTTGGGGGGGCTCCAAGCGTGGAATTACCCCAGAGACAGAGGTGACTGTGGGGGGCCCTGGATCTTCCTTTCCCCCCCCCTCCTTTCTTTTGCAGCTGGACCCACACAGGTCCTCCCGCCCCTCCGGGAGTTATCCAGATGGGGGAGGAGGGAGCCACGTGTAGGTGCTGGGTCAGCATCCTGAAACTCCGAAGCCCCTGGTGCTCTGCCCGCCCAGGCCTTGCCGGACCTTCCAGGGTGCAAGGAGAGGCCAGGAAGGCCGCAGCTGCCCCGAGGGAGGGGCAGGAAAGGTGCCTTCTGGGGGGGGCAGTTGTGATGCATAAATGCCAGGCAGGGGATTAGCTGTACTGGGGGGGGGGGCTGGGGGTCTCCTTGTTTGCTTGCTGCAGGCTGGGGAGGGGGGGGCTAAGGGTTCAGATGGGGCTGGAGCCGGCCATGTGATGTGGAGCCGCACCCCCCCTCCCCACGGTGGGCTATCTTTTAGGGACCCCCTCCCCTGGCCTTTGGGTCTTGCGCCTCCCTTGGTGGTGGTGGGGGGGGGTTGTTTCTTCTGGTGCTGGTCTTGCCCCCCAGCTAGCATCTCCCCTGTGGGTCAGGATTGCAGCCCCCCCCCAGGAGCCCCTCCCTCATTGCCAGGAGTGACAAAGGGAGGGGTGGGTTCCTGGGGTCCCCCAGGGGAAGGGAAGGGAGGGGGCAAAGGCCAACTTTGCAAGGGGGGGGTCCTGATGAGGGGCGGCCAAAGGGAATATGGGGAGAAGGCCGCGGTGGGGTGGGGACTGAACCGGTGTCTCTCCCTGCCTGCCAGCCCAGACTTTGCACAGAGGGGAAGGATGCCTGTCCTCGGTTGCCCCTCTTGAGGGGGGGGGGGTCTGCCTGGGGTCAGCAGGGGCAGCAACCCCACAGCCTGGTCCTCAAACAAAGTTTGCATGTGGGGGGGGAGGTGTGGAGCAGAGGCCGAGTCTAGCCTGACTGCAGAGCCCTCCCCGCCCAGGATGGACACACAAACACACACACACAGACACACACACACACACACAGGCACACGTGGCTGGAGGAGGCCCCTTCCCCTCCTCCTGCCCCACAGCCCTTCCCCCACTGCTCCTGCCGGGTCAAAGGGAGGAAATTGCTGGAATTCCTCTTTGCTCATGTGGGCCTTGGGGGGGGGCTTTGCTCCTGGCCTGGAGCAGGGGGGTCACCGGTTGGGGAGGGGCGTCTCAGGGCAGATCCTAACCCCCCTGGCACCCCCCTTCCCTGCCCCCCCAGCAGTCATGGCCTCCTCTTGATTGCAAACAGGAGGGGCTGCCCGGCTTTGTTCATCTTGGGCCGCCCTTTGCTCTCTGGCCCCCACCCCCTGCCCCCCCAAGCAGAGGGGTCAGCTGGCCAGGCCCCTTCCCACCCCTGGGAGCCCGGCAGATGAGGAGTGGACCCCTGGCCGCTCTCCCTTCCCCTTTTCCTGCTCCAGACAGGCTTCCTTAGAGGGGAGGAATTCCATGCCTCTGTCTCTCTCTCTCTCCCAGCGATGGGCCTTGTAGTCCCTCAGCCATGGCATTTGGGGGGAGAGCCGGGCTGGAGCTGCTCCTGGCCTTTCCCGGCATTGCCTTGCCGAAGGACCATCCAGCTGGATGCTCTCTAGGTATCCCCTGCCCAAATCCTGCTCGGCCTGGGTCAGCGGCCCGGCCTGCTCCCAGCCAGCCCTGTCTAAATCGGCCCCTTTGGGGTCTCCGGCTGGAGATTGGGGGGCTTGTGGCAAAAGGGCCCCTTTTGAGGGCTTTGGGGGAGAGGTCCAGCTGCCCTTCCCCCCAGGCTGGCCAGCAGGGGGAGAAAGGGGGGGGCAGAGGAAGCCAGAAGCTGACTTCGGACTGCGCTGGCTGGGGAATTCTGGGAGTTGAAGTCCACAAGTCTTATTAAAGTTACCCAGGTTGGACAACTTTGGTCTAAGCAGCTCCTGGGGGGAAATGTGAGTGTTTAGGGGGGCTCCGTCCCTCCCTCCTTTCCTTCCCTTCCCTTCTCCTTCCTTCCCTTTCCTTTCTTCCTCCCTTCCCTTCTCCTTCCTTCCCTTTCCTTTCTTCCTCCCTTCCTTCTTCTCTGCCCTCCCTCCTTCCCTTCTTCCCTTCCTTCCTTCCCTTCTGCTTCCTCCCTCCCTTTCCTTTCTTCCTCCCTTCCTCCTTCTCTGCCCTCCCTCCTTCCCTTCCTTCCTCCCTCCCTCCCTCCCTCCCATCCATCCATCCATCCATCCATTCCTGCCCTCCCTACACTCAATGGTTCCGCTGGGTATTAACAGAATTACAGAACTGGAAGGGGCCTTGGAGGTCCTCTAGTCCAGCCCCCTGCTCAACCAGGAGACCTTATACCAGGGGTAGGCAACCTGGGCTCTTTTATGACTGGTGGACTTCAACTCCCAGAATTCCTGAACCAGCCATGCTGAGGGGACAGGGAGAGGTTTCCAAGCTGAGCCAGGCTGGCTCAGGAATTCTGGGAGTTGAAGTCCACGAGTCATGAGGGGGCCATAGTTCCCCCATGCTGCCTCAGGAATTCTGGGAGTTGAAGTCCACAAGTCATAAAAGAGCCAAGGTTGCCTACCCTTGCCTTATACCATTTCAGACAGGCGGCTGTCCAGTCTCTTCTTAAAAGCCTCCAGGGATGGAGCACCCACGACTTCTGGTGGCAGGCTGTTCCACTGGTTGATTGCCCTCACTGACCCTCAACCCCCCTTGAGTCCCAGGGGGCTTCTCCTCCTTGGGGGGCTCCCGCCATGATTTCTGGGGGACCTTCGCTCCTCGTCCGGGTGTGCTGAAGCCGCTTTCCTTCTGTCCCCCCCCCCTCCCAGGTCCAACCGGGACTGCCAGATCGACCAGCATCACCGCAACCAATGCCAGTATTGCCGGCTGAAGAAGTGCTTCCGTGTCGGCATGAGGAAGGAAGGTGAGGCCAGTCAGTGGGGGGGGGGCGGGAGGGGGGGCTCAGAGGGGCTCAGAGGCAGGCGTGGGGGGGGACCGGCTGCTCCCCAGGGAACCAAAGCCCCAGAGGGCGGATCCTGGAGGGGGATGGGGGGGTCCAAAGGCCGTCTGGGGCCAGGCAGAGCCATGCTGGGTGCTGGAGACCCCCCCCCTCCGCTCTGTCCCCTCCCCCGCGAGGACTCCCAATTGAAATAACCCCCCACCCAAAGAAGGGACTCTCTGGTGCAGGTGCAGTTCCAGTCTCTGCCTCTGGGGGGAGCTCCCCAGGGTCTCTGCGCAGTTGCCCTAAAGTGGGGAGGGGGTCCCGGGCACCGATGGGGCTTCCAACCATTTGCACTTTCTGGTTCTCCAGCCCAGGGAGGAGTGTGTGTGTGTGTGTGTGTGTGTGTGTGTGTTTGTATTTGTGTGCATAGAGGTCCATCCTTGGCTCCCTGCCCAGCTGAACACCCCCCCCCATAACATTCCCCCCCACCCCAATATCGCGCAGGAGCACCTGGCCCTCCGGCCTTCGCTCCCGGGACAAGCCGGGGCAGGCCTCCCTCGCTCTCTCACAGCCGCCCCCCCTCCCCCCCCCAGGAATGAAGTCAGACTGGCTGAGAGGTTCCCAGCCAGCCTCTCCTGGGGGGGGGAGAGCAGAGGAGCCCCCCCCCCGTGCTGGAAGGGAACGGTTGCCGGGGCAGCTGTCCCACGCCAAGGGAGCGCTGGTGCCCGGGCACATGCCCTCGCCCAGCCGGGCCTCTGCTCCGGTCACCCTGGGGGCCACTGACCTTCCCCCCCCTCCATGGATCAGGCCGTGGGGGGCAGAAGAAACCCAGAAGCTGCATAGAGGACAGTGCCCCCCTCCCTGGGCCCTCCCCCACTCTCCCCTGGCACCGCACCCAAATTGCAGTGCCCTCCACCCCAGGTCTTGGGGGGCAGGAGGGGGGGCAGCTGCCCTCTGCCTGAAATTTGTCATTCACACACACACACCCAGTTTGGGACCGGAGGATGCAGGAAACGAATGGAAGAGAGTTTGGGGAGAGGCAAAAGCCCCCCCCCCGATATGAGATGTCAGGCTTTAGCCTCTGCCCCCCCCCCCAGTATGTGGCTATATAAATTATCTAAAAAAATAAATACATTTGCAAAGCTGTGGAAGGCCCATGTTGCTCACCATGGTGGTGATGGCAAAGAGGGGGGGGATGTCTACAGATTGACCCCCTCCCCTCTGGCCACTGCTGGGGAGGGACCCCTTCATGATTGATTGGATGGGGCTCAGGTTGGAGGTGGGCAGTAGGAAATTGTGGCCCCCCCAAGAGATGCTTTGGGGCCCTGGATTTGGCCCCCAGCGTGGAATTGAAGTAGGAAGTGTTGAGTGGTGGAAGCCCAATGGGTGTCCGGGTCGGACCTTCCGTTGCTGCCCCGGAGTTTGCCCCAGCCCTCCCACCCTGGGGGCGCCCGGTTGCAGAAGGCCAGACGGGAGGGGGAGCTTCTCCCCCCTCGTAGAGCCCCCTTGCTCAGGAGCACTTCACCTGGGAGGACCGGCTGCTGAGGACGGGGGGGGGAGCGTGGCACGCGGGGCCTGGTTCAGAGGGAGGCTCTGCCAGGGACCAGGGACCGGTTGAGCAGGCCTGCCGGGAGGGCCCGGCCCCTGCAGGGCTGGGGCGGGGAGGGGCTCACGTGACCCAGCTGGGCCAGAGGTCACAGCTGGGAAACAAGGCCAGAGGTGGGGAAGGGTGCCAACTGGCGCCTTTCCCGGGCAGGCGGGCACAGGCCCTCTCCACGCCGGGCCAAATCAGGGCCAAAGGGCACGTTCCCAGCCTGCCAAGGGGTGTGTGTAGGGATGTGTGTAGGGGTGTGTTTGTTTCTGTGCTGCTGACCTGTCCCCCCCCTCCCTCCCTGCCTGTCCAGCCGTCCAGAGGGGCCGGATCCCGCCCAGCCACGCCAGCGCCAGCCCCAACGCGGCGCAGAGCGGCGACTACTACAACGGACAGCCGGTCTCGGAGCTGATCTCGCAGCTGCTGCGGGCCGAGCCCTACCCCAGCGCCCGCCTCAGCTCCCAGTACGCCCAGCAGCAGGGCAGCGTGATGGGCATCGACAACATCTGCGAGCTGGCCGCCCGGCTGCTCTTCAGCACGGTGGAGTGGGCCCGCAACATCCCCTTCTTCCCGGAGCTGCCCGTCTCGGACCAGGTGGCCCTGCTGCGCCTCAGCTGGAGCGAGCTCTTCGTGCTCAACGCCGCCCAGTCCGCCCTGCCCCTCCACATGGCGCCCCTGCTGGCCGCCGCCGGCTTCCACGCCGCCCCCATGTCGGCCGAGCGGGTGGTCTCCTTCATGGACCAGATCCGCATCTTCCAGGACCAGGTGGAGAAGCTCAGCCGGCTGCAGGTGGACTCGGCCGAGTTCAGCTGCCTCAAGGCCATCGCCCTCTTCAGCCCAGGTGGGTCGGGACCCCCCTGTGCCCCCTACCCCGGGTGGGCCTCGGGGTGGGGGGGCACCTCTCTGGGGCTGGGTGAGAGGGAAAGAGGGGATCCCCCTCCTTGCCACTCTCCAGGCACCGTCCACCTCTTAATGACCACCGTCCAGCCCAGAATTTCCGGGGCTGAGCGGGACGGTTGTTAAGCGGGTTTTGCCCTGTTTTGTGACCGTTCTTGAATCCGGCTTCTCCCCTGGGCTTTGCTGGTCATAGAGTCGCAAAAGGGGATCACAGGACCCCCTGGGATGCTACGGCCGTCATAAATACAAGCCAGTTGCCAAGCATCTGGATTCTGGTTACTTGTGACCGTGGGGATGCTGCAACGGTCGTAAGTGTGAACAACATTCATAAGCCGCTTTTTTAGTGCCGTTGTAACTTTGAACGGTCACTAAACGAAACATCGTAAATTGAGGACTATCTGCAAGGTAGTTTGACCCGGCACCCGGAAGCCAGGTGCCCCTGCATGGATTTAGCATGTGATGAATCAATTGCTCCCCCCCACACACACTTTGGGCAGGTGAGCACCGATAGTCCTCAACTTACGACCGTAACAGAGTCTGCATTTTGGTTCAGCTGAAGCTTGGCAGGAAATAGGGACAGGCCCTCTGAGCTGGGGGGGGGGCTTCAGTGGGGCTTCCCCCCCATGGGAACCTTGCTGTCTCTCTATGGGAAATGGCCATGCAACATCGACCCCTGGTGGCCAAACGGAGGTGGTGCGCTGGAAGTTTCTGCACAGCTTATTGGTCACCAAAAAGGTTGCAAAAGCTTTTTTGGGGTGTGGGGGGGGTCCTTGCTCTGGTTTTCAGGTTTGGGACAACAAAATGTCTTTTCCAGCCCCCCTCCCGAACAGGGGCAGCCCTGGGGAGGATTCCTGCGCGGTGCAGTATACGGGGGGGAGGGGGAGGCGAAGGCAGCCCTGGGGGGAGCCCGGCCTTGGCTGCCTGCGGCCCCCTTGATCGCCCCTTCCTAAAAGCTCTTTTCCTGCTGCCTCGGAGGCCTCGGGGGGCTGAGGGGGGGGCTGGGCACCCTCCTTGGCAGAGGCAGCTGCCCTTAGTGACTGCCATTGGCACCCCCCTGCTCTTCTCCACCCAGGAAGGCAGTCCTGGGGGGCAAGGCACCCCTCTGGGCTGCCATCGCAAAGGCCCAGCTGTTTTGATTGCCCTTCTCCTCTGGCAGGAAGTTGGGTGGGTAATTCCCAGGCGTGCCAGCGCAGAAGGCAGCCCTGATCCAGCTCGGCCCCCTGGGAGGGTCTGGGGGCAAGTGGGGGCCCAGGTCGAATCAGAAGCCCCTGGCTGGGTTCAGAAATTCAGTCGAGGCTGATCAAGCCATAAAGGAGAATCTTTAAAGCTCAGGGTTGAAACGAGGGGTCCCTGGTGCTCCCTGAGCTGGGTGGTTTCCTTGCAGACGTTTCATGACCCAACTAGGTAACACCATCAGTGCTGGTAAGGAGTGGGATTACATAAACAAAACCCTACTACTCCTTACCAGAACTGATGATGTTAGCTAGCTGGGTCATGAAAGGTCTGCAAGAAAACCACCCAGCTCAGAGAGCACCAAGGTCCCCCCCCTTCTCCTCCTCCTCCTCCTCCTCCTCCTCCTCCTCCTCCTCCTCCTCCTCCTCCTCCTCTTCAAAGCCCCCTCCCTTCCAGCACTGATGAGGTTCCCTAGTTGGGTCATGAGACGCCTGCAGGGAAGCCACCCAGCTCAGAGAACCACCCAGGGACCCCCCTGAGCATTCACCCTTCTGCAAAAGGACCATGAGGACTAGAATGTCTCACGGGCTGAACCCGGCTGCAGAGGGAGCCATTGGGGCTGGGGGCCTGTGGGGACCCCCGCGGCTGCCGGCTGACTTCTCCCTCTTCCCTCCAGACGCCTGCGGCCTCTCGGACTCGGCGCACGTGGAGAGCCTCCAGGAGAAGGCGCAGGTGGCCCTGACGGAGTACGTCCGCTCCCAGTACCCCTCCCAGCCCCAGCGCTTCGGCCGGCTGCTCCTGCGCCTCCCTGCGCTGCGGGCCGTCCCGGCCTCGCTCATCTCGCAGCTCTTCTTCATGCGCCTGGTGGGCAAGACGCCCATTGAGACCCTCATCCGGGACATGCTGCTGTCCGGCAGCAGCTTCAACTGGCCCTACGGGACGGGGCAGTGAGCCCGGACAGGTGGACAGGTGGACGGACGCCGGGCCCCCCCCGACAGCCTGGATGTCCGTTTGCAGCCCCCCCTCCCGCCTGCCCGGGCGAGACTTTGGAGGAGGGGCCGCTTGGCTTTCGTGGGACCCCTTTGGGAGGGGCCAGGCTGGAGAGCCCCCCCCTGCAGCTGAGAATGAAGCCCACCCCTCAATGCCAAGAGGAACCCCAAGGTGGGCCCGCTTGCGTTGGACGTCTCTTCTGAACACTCGTCGGTTTCTCCCGGGTCGCACGCCAGCCGTCTGTGTGCCACATGTAGCCGGAGGAGGAGGAAGGAGGAGGAGGAGGCCTGGGTGGTCCGGGGGGACTCTGGACCCCCCCCTCTGGTTGGTTTTCCCCAGCATTTGCATGAGCACCTTGAAGGGGGATGAAGAACGCCCCCCCCTCCCGGCTGTCTGGGCAGCCCTCCAGAGGCCTGGAGAGGATCCGCTATCTTAGCACCCCCCCTCTTGTTTCTGCCCTCGGAGGGGGGAAACTAGGAGGGTCCCCAATGAGGTGGGCACATTGAGAGTGCTTGAAAGACCCCCCCCTTGGTGGGAGGGAGGGGGGCAGCTGGTAGTAGCTCCACTTTTGCAGCTACAAAGGGCCCTTTAAAAGAGGGGCCCCGTCCTGCCAGGTTTTGACTGGCAAACTGGTCCTGCCCCCCCCAGGCATGGTTTCCTCATGTAGCTAATCCCCCCCCAGGACCCCCATGCCACCCCCTCAAAGGTTGCCCTCCTGTCCTTGGAGAGGAAGCACCAAAGAAAACAGGCGGTGTCTGAATGCTCCCCGGGCAAATGGGGGGGGGGGTCCCTGCCCTTCTGGGTCCGGCCTGGCATTCATCTCTTTTGGCAGCCCCGGGGGGGGGGCATCGGCTGAGTTGCGCCCCCCCACTGCAGGATTTGGGGCCCCTGTGAGCCAGGGCCACTCCGAGGGACGCCCCGGGCAAGCGGGCTGCAGTGAGAGGCGGGGCTTCCCCAGCGAGGCCCCTCCCTCTCCCAGGTGCCACCGGGCCCTCACCCACTGGGCATATTGAATGCCCCCCCCTGAAGAAAACCTGGTGGGGCGCTGGTCCTGCCGGTTAAAGGCTTGCTGCTCCTCTTCCTCACCTCCCCCCCCCCCGCATTTTAATTTCTGCCTCCCTCTTTCCAAAACCTGCCATGGAAATTCCCCCCCACACCCCCAAAAGCCGGGTTGTGCCAGCCCCCCCCACGTTTGTGACGATGCTATGCAAATGTTGGCATGCATGCCCTTGCCGTCCACGCGTGGCTGCCCTCCTCACCCGCCCGCCCACCNCCCGCCCGCCCACCCCGGTGTTCCAGTGACCTTCGCTGGATATCAGTTCAGCTAAAATCTGTTTGATCACTTTGTGGCCTTTTCTCCCCTCCCCCCTTTCTTTTCTCATCTGCTTCCCCCCCCTCTCCGTGTGTATATGACGGTCTCTTCAAGGAGCGTGTGATGGAAATTTGCCATTAAACCCGTTTTACAGACAGAGGAAACTGAGGCCACGAGGGCCGGCTTTTCTTTAAAGTCGCTGAGAGTGGTGGGACTTGAACTCAGGTCTCGGAAGTCTAAAGTACCGATTGTAATCTATGCAAACTTTTCTTCTCTCTCTCTCTCTCTCTCCAAATTCCAGATCAAGGATGCGCCAGTTCTGTGCTTGGAATAAAAATATTTGGGTATCGGATGTGATTTATTTTACCTGCTTGGGCGGGGGGGGCTCTACAGCGAAAAGAAGAGGGGGGCCCTACCAGAAGGGGGCAAGAGGGGCTATAAAGGCCCTCCTCAAAGGCCACTTGCCGTAAATCCTGCCGGAAGTCTCCTCCCCAAGACACCCCCCCCCAAGGTCCACCTGCTGTGGGACTCAAGTGCCCATCAACTCCCTGGAGGATGGGTGTTCTCCTCCCCCCTTTATCCAGTGGGCAATGGGGCCGGTTGCCAAACTGGGTCTGTTGGGTCCTTGGTTAAGGGGGGGCACGGCCTTGTCCCTCAAGGTGGGTTCTGGGGGTCCCCAGCTGCACCACCAAGAGATGGGGGGGGGTCTTCTCTGCTCAGGTTGGGAGGAAGGGTGCCCGTCTCTGGAGCCAGGCAAAGGCTCTGGGTCCAGGACGGGCATCCCAGGGTGAGGGAGGGGCACCTTCCCCACCCCCACCCCTCCCAGACTGCCCTTGGCAGTGGCAGCTGTGTGTGGCTGCTTCCCCTTCCGGGCTGATGGCACCGATTACAAAAACAAAACAATATTCTATATATTTTTGTCCGGGGGGGGGGACGGAGGGCACCACGAGGCCAATTGCCAGACGGGTCCTGCAGCCACAGGCTGGGCTTTGTGTTTGCCCCACACACACACACACACACACACACACACCTGGGCTCTGCCAGGTGCCCGCGAGGCTTCCTTCCCTGGGGCATGCCAGCCTGGCAAGGCCCAATCCTGCGCCCTCCCGGTGCCCCTGAGCTGGCTTTGCTCTCAAGGGCACGGCACAGCCTGGCACGGCAGGAAGGCGGTTTTCTGTGCAGACCTTGAAAGGCTGCCAGGCTTTCTCGCCCTCTTGTGCCCAGGGACGTCTTTCCTTGCCTCGGTTTCTCCCTTGGGAATCTCCCTGCTCGAATGGGCCGGGGGCTCCCCCAGGGTGCTGCTCTGGAGGGTCTCGGGGGCCCAACCCCACCAGCAGCAGCAGAGGGAGCCAGCTGGCACCCAGGCCTTAAAAACACCGGAGGTTTTGGGGAAGAGACGGAACAGCCCCTTGTCTGAAAGGGTAGAGGTTCTCCTGATCAAGCAGGGGGTTGGACTAGATGACCTCCACGGTCCCTTCCAACTCTGCTATTCATTGCTCTGTTTTGCCAGCTTAGTCCAGAGGCTGCTCCGGCCTCCGCAGGCGGTCCGGGGGCTCTGCCAGCTTTGCCGCCTGGCGGCCAGGGGGGGTCTCTGAAGCTGAGGGCCCGGGGACCACGTCCAAGGTTTGCAGACAAAGGCAGGGGCTGCGATGGGGCAGCTGCATTGTGGGGCAGCCCAGAGGGAGGCAGAAGTGCCCGGGCATCGCTGAGGACCCTGGCAGAGAACTCAGAGATTCAGGGGGGGGGGGCATTTCGCACCCTAGAAGTTGCCAACAGACACGGAGGAACCAAGGTAAATTTCCCCGCGTTTATTAAAGCAATAGTTTTACTATTAAAAAATAGGCCTGCCCCCTCCCCATTTTCACAATATATACAGTTCCCTCCCCCCCCCATTGACAAGAGGTCCCGCTGGGCTGTGGCTCCTGGGGGGGGGATTTTGGCTCTTGCTTGGCTCCAAAAGCAGAAATCCTCGGGGGGGGGGGAATGCAGATGTTTTCTCCCTCCCCAGGAGAGCTCTCTGGGCCCTCAGCTGGCTGCTGGTAGGAATGCCAACAGGGTGGCACTGCCAAGTGGGGGCAAGTTTCCAACCGCAAAAGGCCTTTTGGGGGAGCAGCATTTGCCACACAAACACAGGTTGGCACTGGGGAGGAGGAGGAGGGAGAGGAAGAGAAAGGGGGAGGACAGGGAGGGAGGAGGGGAAGGAAGGAGGGGCGGGGGAGGACAGGGAGGGAGGAGGAAGAGGAAGGAGGAGGGAAAGACAGGTGACTGCCAAGCCTGCTGGTCTCCCCCCCCCCCTCTGGAAAACACCTGCTTCCTTTTTCACTTTGGGGGAGCAGCCGGGGGTACAATTCCCCCCCGCCCCATCCAACAATCAGGATTTGATCCCGAGACCTTCGGTGCCAAAAGCGGCCTCATCTTTAAGGGACCCCAAGGGACCCTTCCCATTATTGGTGTCCCCCCCCTCACTGCACACTATTGTGTCTCGGTGGGTGGGTGGGGGTGTTTCCCCAACGTGATTTGCCCCAAAGAGGAGCCCCAGGGCCATCGGGGGTTCCCAGCAGCTGAGTGCCCAAAACCACCCGGAGCGCCCCCCTCCCCAAAAAAGAGCTCTGGGTCGATGCCCACCCTCCTCGCTGCTGGCCCAAGACCCGGAAACCAGCCTTTTGGCACGAAGCGGGAGAAAAATAAAATGCATCAGTGTAAGAATAAGAAAATCCACAAAGCAAGACACACACACACACACACTGGCGTCCTCGTCTCTTGCAGGGAGGGGGGGCACTGGCACCCTGGCACCCCCAGAGTCTTGGCAGGACTCGGCCAGGCGTCCCCGGGTCCAAACAAAAGGTGGGAGGGGGCTGCCTGGCCGGTCAGAGTCCATCCTTCTGGGTCCCGGGAGGGAGCCGGGCTTGGGCACCCCTGTACTCCGGGGGTCCCGGGGACCCCACTCCGGGCTCAGCCCCGGTGCTGATCGTAGTCGCTGACCATCCGCTTGATGTGGAACAACTTCTTCCTCAGGGACTTGGTCTCCGTCTTCTGGCTGCGGTACTCGGGCGTCTGGCACGGGTTCAAAGGGGGAGAGGAGAGCCTGGGTGACTGGAGCAGGACTACAGCTCCCCTCATCCCCAGCCCCGATTCAGGAAGCCCCGGGCTGGTGGCCATCCCCAGTTCAGAGCCATCCGCAGTGGGGACTCGGCACACGCTGGTGGGCACCAACCAGCAGTGATGGCCCATCCGTGGGATGCAGGCAGCATGCGAACCCAGGACCCCCCACCCACTCCGATCTGGGGAAAAAGCCCTCCCCATGGAACCGGGTCCCTGGTGCCCCAAAGGTTGGGGGGGGCTGCCCTAGTTAACTTTCCAGCCTTCAGTTTCCTCTCTCTTTTTTTAACTTTCAATTTGCAAATTTCAATCTCCTTTTTCATTCTGTCTTCAACTGGGCTTTTAATCGTGGTTTTTGTCTTGTTTGATGACGTGCCCAGCGTCGCCCAGGAGAGACGGGCAGGGCAAACATCGGATGGATCAATAAAAGTAATAAATAGGGCGGATTTGGTAACGGAATCAACAGTGCTTAAGCTCTGCGGGCTGCCCAGATGTTGGAGGGGCCGATTCTCCTGATGTGACACACATAAACCGCCCCCCAAAAAAGCCCAGAATCTGAACACAGGTCTCTTCAGGCTTCAGGCCTTGCCCTTCCATCCCCTGCCCCTGGGTCCCAGTTCTGGAGGTGGGCTGCAGGGCTTCCCGTGCGTCTGATAAGGAGGGGCGGGGGAGCAAGTAATCTCCCCCCCCCGTTTGCATTTCTATTAAACGTAGCCCACCCCACCCCACCCACCCACAATGGCATCCCCCCAGAGCCCAGAGGGCAACCTGCTTCCCTGGGCATTCCTCCCCTGCGTTTCCCATGGCCCCCAACCCAGGCCAGGGGGGCTGGGGCTGATGGGACCTGGGGATGGGGGGGCAACCAGGCCGGGGTGGGGGGGACTCACCCGCTTCATCTCCTTCAGCCGGTTGTACTCCTCTGCCACGCCCTGCGGGAGAAACACCAGAGTTGGGAGGGGAACAGACCGGGTGGGGGGGGTGGGATGTACACAAAAATGGAGCTCCCCTGTTCAGGAGCAGTACAACTCAGAGCAAGGCAGGAAAGTCGGTGGGCAGCCCAAGGGGCTTTTGAAGTGGCCTCCAGCACCGGCTGGGAGGGAGGGTCTGCCCGGGGAGGGGAGGGGGGCTGGAGGAGAGGCTGGGCAAAGGTGGGGGAAGGCCGGTGTGTCCCAGGCACAGCTGAGCCCTTGCGTGCCCCCCCCAGCTTGCAGCTGGTGTAAGAGCAGCCGTAGGGCCTCTGTGAGGTAAACCAGGAGCCCATAAAAAGGTGGGCAGGCCTGGCAGCCCCACAGACAAGGACACCGGGCACCGCCGGGGGGGGCTGGAGGGATGTCCTGGACGCCCCCCCCCAGCGGCCGCTCCCTTTTGCCACAGCAGGGCCGGCTTCCCAGGGCTCCCTCCGGTTGGTGCCCACCTGGTACTGGAGGGTGCCCTCCGGCAACTGGTCCAGCTGCCTGCTGAGCTGGTTGATCTGGTCGTTGATGCCATCCATCTGGGCACAGAGCTGCTTGTAGCGCTTGAGGTCGCTGTCAAAATCCTGCTTGTATTCCTGGCGGGCACTGTCGGACGTGATCGGTGGGTAGTGGCTGCGGGGAGGCGACAGGAGGGGCTCAGCCACGGGCTGGGTGCCGCCCAGGGCCCCCCTGAGCCCCCTCCCTTTAGTCTACAGCTGGCAAGGCGGGGTGGTAAGCAGAGGGGATGAAAGGCCCCCCTTCACACACTTTGAGGGGTTCAGAGCTCCGCTTTGAGGGGTCCGGGGGAGGGCTAAGCCGGAGGGGGCTCCCGGCAGGGCACGGTCTGCCAGCCCCGAGTCAGGGGACACCCCAGCAAGACCCCCAGTGGGGTTCCTTCGACATGGCGAATTAACAGGAACCCCAAAACTTGGATCGCCCTCTTTCAGTGCCAGCCTCTCGCCCGGCACCAGCTGCCCTCCTGAATTCCTCCCCCAGCCTGGCCCAGGGCCTGCCCTCCTGGCCCCCCAACCCAGCCCTCCCTGCCTTCCTGCTTCCGGGTCCCCAAAGCCCCTTCCCGGGGTCTCTGACCAGCTGTGGGGTTTGGGGCCCCCCCAGGCTTAAATTTAAATTCCTTAAATTGGGGGCTGAAAGTGGGTCTATAGACCCCAGAGGGTGGGCTGGCTTGGTGCAGCTGCTCAGGCAGGGGACCCATGGAGGGGGTCTCCCACTGAAACCCCCCTAATTTCTGGCCCCTGAGTGTTTGATCGGAAGGCCTGGGCTCCACTTAATTATTAAAAAAGGCAAATCCATCACGGTTACACGCCTACTGTTGCGTCTCGGCAGGACGGAGGAATTTTGACCCTGCACCCACAGGGATGCTATGACGGTCGTTAAGTGTGAAAAATGGTCACGAGCCCATGTTTTTCAGGGCATTGTGACCTCAAACGGTCACTAAGCAAATGGCCGTAAGCCGGGGACTGTCCGTAATGTAGCTTGTCGAGTTGACGTGTCTTGCATTGTGCCAATTGCGTGCATCGAGGGTGCTTGGGGAGGGGCCCTGGGCTCAGGGGTCTGGTCTCCCTGGGTCCCCCCCCATTCCAGTCCGCAGGGCCCCTCACCTGCCCCAATCATCCAGGTCCTGCTCGTCGCTGGACTCCATGGCCGTGGTGGGATCCGTCTCGTACTGGGACTCCTCCAGTTCGGGGCTCCTCTTGCGCGACCTTCGGCCCCTGTGGGCGGGGGGCTTCCTGGGGGGCTCCTGGGTTTTCTCCTCCCAGGTGCTGGAGCTCAGCGTCCGAGCACGCTTGTCCAGGGGGGGCTGGAAGGGAGAGCTGGGGGGGGCAAAGACAGGCCAGGAAATCAGCCCCATCAAAGGGCTCTTGACTGGGGGGGTTTATTCAGAGGACCTTGCAAATCTGACTGCGCTGGACTCCCCCCTCCTCATGCCCCCCCCAGGGAATTGGGGAGGGGTCTGCCTGATCTGATTCCAGGCATTATCTGGCTTCCCAGGACTTCAGGAAAGCTTCAGCCCCCTTTGCCCAGTGCAGGCAGTCCTCCAGTTACGGCCATTAAGGGAGCCTGCCCATTAACGGCTGTAAGGCATGACCGTCGTAAAGCAGGTGACGTGACTGAGCCAATGTTGCTACCTTTTTTGCAGCTGCCGAAGGTCATTAAGCAGACCTTGTGGCCATTAAGTGAGCCCGTGGTGGGCTGTGGGCCGGTTGCATCAAAACAAACCAGAAGTAAAATCTGGTTTTCAGTGAAACCGCCGTAAATTGCGGTCGTGTGGTCGCGGGACGCTGCAAACGGCGGTCAAGGCTGGCTGGCTGCCAAGCGCCGGAAGTGTGAAACAGACGCAAAGTGACCCGTTGTAAATGGAGGACTATTCGCAACGGCTCTTCTGTCAGGGTGCCCCTGTTTGTGACTCACTGGGGACCCTCGCCTGACCCAAAGGTGCAGAAATGGAGGGACTCGGGCCGAGGAGGACCCTCCCTCAACATCCACCAGCCGGCACAGCTCAACGGAGCCCCCTATCCAGGAGCAGTCTACCCCCCCTTAATGTGAGAACAACACGAGACAAACGAAGAGACGGCCAGCTGGCGGCTGTGCTTTTCTACTGCTGATGGGCTTGAGGGCTCCTCCTTGGTCCATCATCCCCAACCCTGGCAGTCTGTAATGTCCGGCTGCCTCGGAGGAGTTCAAGGGCCCACGGGTGGGTCCGATCGGGTTCCAGGGCTGGGCATTCAGTGGAACCTCCACAGGCAGCTGCAGTCTCCCTCCAGCACCAAAGGCGGCGTTCCCAGGAGGGGTGCTGGCAATGTTCCCCTCCCGGCCAAGCCCTGCCACCCCCCCTCCTCCGGGGGTCTCCTTGGCCCGGGTGCTGGCAAACCCTCCCCCCTCCTGCTCACCTGCTCCGGACATCCACCTTGGAGTAGTAGTCCTTCTCTGTGTAGTTGGGGGGGCTGGCGAGGGCATTGACGGGGCTGGTGGGCTTCTCCGAGTAGGCCAGGGTGACCGTGTCGGTGGGGCTGGCCCGGCCATCCACGTTCTTCACCTGCAGAGGGGCAACGGGCTCTCCTCAGCACCCCGAAGGCCCCGGAGGTCGGGGGTCCGGAGCGTGACCTGCTGACCTCAGCCTCTCCCAATCTCTCAGGGTGAAATCCCCAGCAAACCCATTTGGACATCAGGTGCCCCCCACGTGGCGCTCCCTCTGTAGGGGGCACAGGGCTTAGCACGCCCCCCCCCAAAAGGATTCCCCACCACTAAGAGGGCAGCCTTGCCTGCCCAGCCCCAGAGAAAATGCAGCAACAACTGGAAAACGGGGGGGGGGGCTGGAATGGAGGCGAGAGCTCACCACAGCAACATCTGGCACGCCAGATTCGCCCTTCCCGCCCAGGCTTTCCAGATGCCCACCGCACACGCCCTCCCCTGTGCCCACCTGCCCTCACGGCTGGCTGAGATTTGGCCGGTGCCTCCCTAACCAGGCTGGCCTTTCCCTCCCGGCCACTCCCTGTCCTGACCCTCCCCATGTCCAGGCCCCCCTGCCTGGTCTCCAGCCCCCGGGGGCCCATGCTCGGCATTCCCACCCCTGGGAAGACTGGGGGAGGCTGTGTGCCAGCTGGGGGCTGTGCGCTCCCCTTCCTCTCCTCCTGCTTGGAGCCAGCGTGGGAAGCAACGAGGAGACGCCCTTCGTGGGTCAGCCTTTCCCTGCCCACTTGAGCAGGGGGTTGGACTAGAAGACCTCCAAGGTCCCTTCTGACTCTGTTATTGTCCCCCCCTTCCCCTTCCCACCCCCGGCTGACCCTTTGCCAGAGGGAGAGATGGCAGGGCTTGCTGTGGACCAGACCCAGCTTGGAGCCTTGGGGAACAGCTCCCCACTTCAGCGCCCCCCCCAAGAACCAAGTCTTCTGGGGTGGGGGTGGGGCATTCTTGCCCTCCAGCCCCCCCATTCTCCCGCTTTCCCGGAAGGCCCAGCAGAAGGTCAAAGTCCCCAGCCTCTTCCACCAGCACCCCAGAACTTCAGCAATGGGACAGAGGCAGCTCCTGAAATTGGGGGGTAGGGGGGGAATGTCCACAGAGTTGAAGGCTCTCATCTGGGGAGGGGGACGCCTGGGCCCAGCCCCCCACACCCTGGGTCCTGCCAGGCCACCTGCCTCTGCGGAACGGCTCCTGTGGGCTCAGTGGTTAATCATTGATGCAACCGAAACCAGAGAAGCTGTAAACAACCAGGGGCCCTCTCGGTTACACACACACACACACACAAACACACACCCCTCTCCAGTGCAGGTGGCAAGGCTGGCGAACCTGTGTCTGTCGTTGCAGATCAGAAATGGGGAGAATTAGGGAGGAAAGGAGGGGAATTCACAGTGGGGAAAAGGGCCCGGAGGGACGATGGCTAAAACCAGCAGCAGGAAGGAAAGAAAATGGCCGAAATCAAAACAGACGGGCGGCCATTTTCTCCCGAGCTCAGGCGGGCAGACCGGGAGCAACCGAGAGAGGGTCCCCCCCGGGGGGGTTTCTCTCCTCCTAGCCAGGGGGGGGCGCCAAAAGGGGCAAGCGGGCACGGCAGTGTCACGAAATGTCGCCAAAAAAGGGGCTCCGCTTTGAGACGCTCCTGTGGCCACAGAATATAGCAGAGAGGGAAGGGGCCTTGGAGGTCCTCTAGTCCATCCCCTCTTGAAAGCCTCCAGTGTGTGACGCAGCACCCACAACTTCTGGAGGCAACTTCTCTTCCGCTGGTTGATGGTTCAGGAAATTTCTCCTTGGTTCTGGGCTGCTTCGCGCTGGGGTAGGCAACCTCGGCTCTTTTATGACTCATGGACTTCAACTCCCAGAATTCCTGAGTCAGCATAGCTGACTCAGGAATTCTGGGAGTTGAAGTCCATGAGTCATAAAAGAGCCGAGGTTGCCTACCCCTGCGCAGGTTTTCCTCCTGCCATTCATGGGTGGCAGAGGAAGCCGCCCCCTCCCCAAAATGATTGCATTGTTTGTGTGGGGAGGGGGAGGCCTGCATTCAAAATGGCCCCTTTGGTCCCTTCCAAGCCTGTCCCGGCCCAACTTCCCAGCCCAGCTGACGGTCAGCATTACCAAAGGGACCAGGGGGTCAAGGACAGCTGCCTCCCCCAGGGCTTTTTTTGGGGGGGAGGGGTTTCCACTGCTCCACTCACCCATTCCTCCACGTTGGGACCCTCCTCCATCGCCGGTGGCCGGTCCCAGTAAATATTTTGCTTTCCAAACTGCCAGATCTTCTGGCGGGTTTTGTGGGCGAAAAAGCAGATGATGCAGAGCAGGATCACCAGAAGGAATCCGCAGACGATGGCGACGGCCTGGGGGGGGGAGGAACAGAGGGGGGACAGTTAAACCCCTTGCAGATCTCCCTCCCCTCCCCCAAATTCCTGAGAGCAAAGCGCGGCTCCCTCCCCCCTATCCAAAGGGACTCTGGGCTGGTGTTCAGGGTCTCCGTGGGTGAGGGGGGTCTCTTTCTCCACTGAAGGACATGTCCGCAGAGCAAGGAGAACCACTCCAAGCCCCCCCCCCAGGACCTCACAGCAAGCCACAAGGAGGTTGTGTGCCTCCACAGAGGACCAATTAGGCAGTCCACGGCACCGTGGCACGTGTGAGGTCCGTGGCCTTCCTGCAGGGTGTCCCACACGGCTGTGCCACCTGCCCCACAGCCCTCAGGATGCCAGCCTTTAATCTGGAGACAGTGAGGACACCCATTTTGGGGGGGTCAGCACAACTCCCTGTGCATCACACACATACAAAAAGCGTTGGGATTTCAGGACACAAAAGGACACTAAGCCAGGTTAAAGCCCTCCAGGCTGCGCTTGCTGTGGAAACGTGAGAATTTGGGGAGGGGGGGTCAGGGCGTTGGGCCCCGAGAATTCAGAACGGAATAGAAGAGAGCTGGAAGGGACCTCGGAGGTCTTCTAGTCCAGCCCCCTGCTCAAGCAGGAGGACCTATCCCATCTCAGACAAGCGACAATTTCCCAAGGGGATTGTCAAAGTGGAGACGAAAAGGCAGGAATGGGGGAGGGGAATGACACCTCCCCTCCCCAAAAGCAAAGCTTCCTTGCCTAAACCTGAAGAGAAGGTTTCCACCCTGCCTGGAGCATCCGGACGACCACCTGGCACCCTCAATGGACGGGCACAGCCCACCCACCCCAGCCTCCTCCCAAATTTTCTTCCCTCCCACGTCCAGGGACCTCACGTCCCCCCAGACATAGTCTGAGCTGGTCAGTCCTGGGATGGGACACCACCAGGAAACCCAAGACGTTTAAATTAAGCTAGGAGTCAATGAGGAAGCCAGCAGTAAAGATGTCTCGCTTAATGACCGCATGGCTGGTCCCAATTGCTTTGTTACTAAGCGAAGACTACCTGTTGCGCTCCAGAGGTTGGCAGATATGTTTCCTCCCCCCCCTGCCAAAAAAAAACCCCCGGGGGTCCTGAGGAAGGGTCTGGAGCAGGGCTGGGCAAGTAGGGCAACTTGAGAACTTCCACTCCCAAAGTCCCTGAGCTGGCCAAGCGGGCAGGGCGTAAAGTTGCCACCGTCGCCCACCCTGATCCTGAGGAAGCAGCAGCAGCAGCCTTACGCCCTCCCTCCCAGGTGATTCACGAGCCCATCAGCCCCGTCCCCAGGCCGGGCAGAGAAGGCCAGCTGGGCTTATCTTGTTTGCTCAACTGGGCAGTTCCGAGGGTGCCACCGCCGCGCCCGGCCCATTGATAAGCCTCCCGGATCACTCTCGGCCGAGCCCGAAACTGATTTCCCGATAAGCCCTTTCACTCACTGGGAACAAAAGTCCTTCCTGTGTGCTTTCATCACACACACAACACACACACACACACACACACACACACATCCCGTGGTGACTTCCGAGGTTGGTTTTTCGGGCCAAGCAGGTGATAAAAAGAGAGGCGGTGAAAAGTCGTGTCAGGCAGGCAGTGGGGCTGCCCCGGCTTTACCCCCCAACCGGTGCCCGTCCCTGAGAAAGGCCAGCCTCACCCGCAGCTGGCACAGTCCTGCCCGAGGTTCCAGGGCTCCTGTCCCCTGGCAGGACCCTCCGGTGGCTGGGCCGGCTCAGCCGGGGACAGGGAGGGGAGGGGAGGGGCAGCCCCTGCTGGTGGCAGCCATTTGTTTGGGATGGCCTGCCTGAGCAGGGGGCTGGACTAGAAGACCTCCAAGGTTCCTTCCAACTATTCTATTCTATTCTGTTCTGTTCTGTTCTGTTCTATTCTATTCTATTCTATTCTATTCTATTCTATTCTATTCTATTATTCTATTCTATTCTATTCTATTATTCTATTCTATTCTATTCTATTACTCTATTCTGCATTCTATTCTACATTCTATTCTATATTCTATTCTGTTCTATTCTTTTCTATTCTGTATTCTATTCTATTCTACATTCTATTCTATTCTCTATTCTGCATTCTATTCTATTCTGCATTTTATTCTATTTTTTATTTCTATTCTATTCTGCATTCTATTCTATATTTCTATTCTATTCTGTATTTTATTCTATTTTTTATTTCTATTCTATTATTCTATTCTGTTTTGTTCTATTCTATTATTCTATTCTATTCTATTCTATTACTCTATTCTGCATTCAATTCTGTTCTGTATTTCTATTCTATTCTATTCTCTATTCTATTCTACATTCTATTCTATATTCTATTCTGTTCTATTCTTTTCTATTCTGTATTCTATTCTATTCTATTCTCTATTCTGCATTCTATTCTATCCTGCATTCTATTCTATATTTCTATTCTATTCTGTATTTCTCTTCTCTTCTCTTCTCTTCTCTTCTCTTCTATTCTCTATTCTAAATTCTCTGTTCTATTCGATTCTACATTCTATTCCAGTGATGGCGAACCTTTTAGAGACCGAGTGCCCAAACTGCAATCCAAAACCCACTTATGTATCGTCAGGTGCCGGGTGGGTGTGGCCATTGGGTGGGCGTGGCTGCGGTGGTAACGGCAGACTGGGTGGGACTAAAAAGTTCAATCTTTCAATTCCAACTTTGCGAGATCTTTTTTTTTTTGCGCAAGAAGTTGAAATTGATTGAGCTTTTTTTTTTTTTTGCACACGGCAGCCTAAAGCGAAAAGGTTTTATAAAACCCAGCTGAAGGCCTAGGACTGGGGCGACGGCGCGTGTGCCCACAGAGAGGGCTCGGAGTGCCGCCTCTGGCACCCGTGCTATAGTTTCGCCACCACGGCTCTATTCTATTCTCTATTCTGCATCCTATTCTGTTCTCTTCTATTCTTATTCTATCCTACCCTTCCCTTTCTTATTCTTAGCCTGGGCCACAGCTGCTTCCCCACCCCCCAGCCGTGTCCCAACAGAAAGCAGGTCCACAAGGAGCAGGCAGGGCCCCCTCTTCTCACACCCTCCCATCCCCCCATCCAGGCCCTCACCTCCTGGGGGTCCACGATGCAGTAGTGGTAGAGATACTGGTTGTAGTAGGCTCCCCCGGCGTAGACCTGGTTGCACATGGCCAGCATGGGGTTGGAGTTGTAGTAGCTGCCGGACATCTGGGCCTGGGGGTTGACCCCCATGATGTAGACGATGGAGGCGATCAGCATGAGGAAGGCCATCAGGGGGCAGACCACCAGGACCACCAAGTAGAAGCGCCTGGATCGGGCCCCGCCGGATTTGGTGAGACTGGTGATGGCCAGGGCCAGAAGGGCGATGAAGCACAGCACCGACATGGCGATCATGAAGCCGTTGGCCGCGCGGGGGTTGGTCATGCCCCCGTAGTAGCCCCCCATGCCGTAGCCACCATAGTATCCACCGCCCATGCCTCCGCCGTAGTAGCCGCCGCCCAGGCCCCCGCCGTAGCCCCCGCCGTAGCCCCCCATGGTGCCGCCGTAGATCCCCCCGTAGCCGTACTCCCACACGAGGGTGGAGGCCACGCAGGCGAAGATGGCCACGCACAGAAGGATGCCCAGCCCCTCCAGGATCCGCACCACGCTGGGTGGGGAGGTCCACTTGTAGAAGTGCTGGGGCTGGTCCTCCACGTAGTAGGAGCCCGGGGGGGGCGACGGGATGGGGTACCCGTAGTCCTCCCCAGGGGGGCCGTAGCCGGCAGGGGGGCTGTCGTAGGACTTCTTCGGGCCGAACATCCTTGGCGCAGAACGGGGGGCAGAAGCCTCAGAGGAGCCCCAGGTGCTGCGGCCGGGGTGGCCCCACGGAGCTTGTCAAGATTCACGGAGCAGTCAAGAGGTTCCTGGGTCAAGTCCCGCTGGCTCTGCCAAAGACAGGAGGAAGAGAAGGTCAGCGTCCCTCCTGGTGCTGTTGGGCAATTCTTGCACACACACCCCAGTGTCGGTCAGATGTGAGCGACTGGAACAGCGGTAGGCAACCTTGGCTCTTTTATTGGGGCTTCTCCTTACCTGCTCTCACCCTGGAAGGTTGGCTGGGAGCCCAGGAAGTGCCACAAACCCACTCAGAGAGGCCGGGAACACCCACGCCCCGTTGCCGAGAACACATCGGTGAAGTCACCGGAGCCCAGGTTTTCCACCTGCCTTATTTGGCAGCATAATGGTGGGAGGGGCACCTCTGCCCCCTTCTTCGGGACGCTGGGAAGGGAATAACCCCCAGTCGCCCAGGGATGGGTGTCTCCCACCCATTGTTGCCCTTTTTCACAACCAACAACATAGAAGCTAGAATAACAGAGTCGGAAGGGGCCTTGGAGGTCTTCTAGTCCAACCCCCTGCTCAGGAAAGACAGTGTAGAGAAAATTGCTGTGCTTCCCAACAGTGTAGGGGGAATAGATTTTTTTTAAGATCCCAACAGGCGGTGGCTGTTCCAGGTGGCCCTCAGATCCTCGGCTGGCCTTAATACTTGGGGGAAGAGATCTGTGCTAAATTTCTCACACCCCCCCCCAAACATTTGTTCCAATCCAGGGGTAGGCAACCTTGGCTCTTTTATGGCTCATGGACTTCAACTCCCAGAATTCCTGAGCCAGCTATGCTGAGGGGAAAGGGAGAGGTTTCCAAGCTGAGCCAGGCTGGCTCAGGAATTCTGGGAGTTGAAGTCCATGATAGCAGTCTTCCAATACCTCAGGGACTGCCCCAAAGAAGAGGGAGTCAAGCTCTTCTCCAAAGCGCCTGAAGGCAGGACAAGAAGCAACGGGTGGAAACTCATCAAGGAGAGAAGCAACCTGGAACTAAGGAGAAACTTCCTGACAGTGAGAACAATTAACCAGTGGAACAACCTGCCTCCAGAAGCGGTGAATGCTCCAACACTGGAAGTTTTTAAGAAGAGACTGGACAGCCATTTGTCTGAAATGGTATAGGGTTTCCTGCCTGAGCAGGGGGTTGGACTAGATGACCTCCAAGGTC
>NW_015389254.1:172802-175778 GCF_001527695.2 Protobothrops mucrosquamatus
CATGGCTCTTCCAACAAGCGGGATTGGCCTAGGGGAATTTTTAGTGGGGTTTTAAGAGTAATTTTAATTGACATAGGCCACAGTAAATATTTCTTTTTAATTAGGTTTTAAACTGGGTATTTTTATTGTTGTATCTGTTTTATAAGGCTGTCAGCCGCCCTGAGTCCGTAAGGAGAAGGGCGGGATAAAAATTAATTAATTAAATAAATAAATAAATAAATAAATAAATACTCTTATCATGTCCCCCCTAGTCCTTCTTCTTTTCTCTGGTCTGGCCATTCCCAAGTCCTGCAACTGCTCTCATATGTTTTAGTCTCCAGGCTTTTAATCATCTTAGTTGCTCTTCTCTGCACTTTTTCCAAAGCCTCAACATCTTTTTTGTAATGTGGTGACCAAAACTGGATGCAGGTGTTCCAGATGTGGCCTTTGTTGTTGTTGTTAATTGCAAAGTCGTGTCCGACCCATCGCAACCCCATGGACAACATTCCTCCAGGCCTTCCTGTCCTCTACCATCTTCTGGAGTCCATTGAAGCTCATGCCTCCTGCTTCAGTGACTCCATCCAGCCCCCTCCTTCTCTGTCGTCCCCTTCTTCTCTTGCCCTCCATCTTTCCCAGCATTCTCCAGTGAGTCCTTCCTTCTCATTAGGTGGCCAAAGGACTTGAGTTTCCACTTCAGGATCTGGCCTTCTAAAGAGCAGTCAGGGTTAGTGATTTTGATTCTATGCCTCTGTTTATACAACCCAGGATTGTTATACTATACATTACAATCAAGGATCAGCCCAGCTTTTCTTTTTCTGCATGTGCATAAAAGAAGGATTAACCCAGAGGTGGGTACCTGGGAAACAGGCCCTGGATGGAGGCCAGAAGGAAAAGGCCCCACCCCAACTCTGTGGGGTGCCCTAGACTGGCCAGAGAGCAGGGGCTGCGGGCAGGGCTGGAGGAGGAGGCGAAGGAGACCCAGTGAGCCCTTGTGTGGATAAAGGGCCCATTCAGAGGTGACAGGTGAGCAGAAGCCAGCTCCAGGAGTGTAGGAGAAGGGGGGGCAAAATCCTACAGACACACCTACAAAAATGATCTTTCAGGATGAGCAGAAGCCAGCCTATATTTTATTCCCCCTATCTTAGCTATAAAACTGAATGTTGTTTTCATCTCCAGGGAGCAGAGATTTATTATTTGATTGATTTTACAGCTGCATTTGTGTTTACGATCTTAACTCGTGCAGCCTTTTGGGTGGGGCACGCGATAAAAACCGGAAAGTCCCCCCCCAGCCCAGAAAAGCTGCAGAGCCACCAAGAAGCTGCATCCCAAAACCGGCCTGGGGGAGCTTCAATGGCCTTGCAAGGCAGCCAGAGAATTGCGGGGGGGGGGGGTTGGGGGTGTGGGGGGAGGTGGCAACGAGTTTCCCTGCCCCCCCAACTCAGAAGCCAAGGCCGGCCCTCCCCTCCCCACCGCCCTGGAAAAGAGAGAAACTTTACCCACTTGTGGCCCCCCTCCCCACACACACACTTCTGGCGGAGCCTCCAGACTGCAGAAGGGCGACTGCAACCTGCTGGGATCCCACAGCCGCCTCCCCCCCGCCCCGTCCAACCCGGAGGCTCCGGCGGAGAGAGCTCTGTGAAGCCAGGGAACATTTCCCGCCGCTCGCTCGCTCGCTCGATTGATGCCCGGCCAAATTCCGGAGAGCCCCCCCCCAGCGGTGCGGACGTGCGCGGACGGGTGTCTTCGGAGGCCCCCCGCGGCTCCGGGGTACAAAGCAGCGCGGAGCCGGGCTGGGCCGGTCGGTCTGCGGGCAGAGGCCGAAGGAATTCCGGGCGGGAAGGCAGCCCCGCCGCCCGCCCGCAGAGGGAAGACGGGCGGACCCTCCCCGCCGCCCCTTCTCCGCTCCAGCCGCGAAGGAGGAGACCGCCCGCCGCTCTGCGCGCGGCCCTCGGCCCGGGAGCCGAGGACCGTCATCCACAGCCACCTGGAAGCGATGGGAAGCGGAGTCCCCGGGCTCTGCGTCGCTTCGCCCAGCGCCCCCCGCACCCCGCCGGCCTTCGCTCTCCCCGCTGTCCCGCTCCGGGAACTGAGGCGGCGCGCTGGTTCCCCGTCTAACGGAAAGGCTGGGGATCAGGCCGAGCGGGTCTCCCTCCCGGCAGAGGGTTTGCCCGGGAAGGAAGGAAGGGAGGAAGGAAAAGGAAGAGAAAGAGAAAGAAGGGAGGGCGGGAGGGCGGAAAGAAGATGGAAGGAGAGAAAGAGAAAATATAGGGAGGGTGAAAGAACGAAGGAAAGAAGAAAAGAAATGAGATAGGAAGGAAAAAAGGGTGGAAGAACAGAAGGAAAGAGGAAAGGAAGGAGATAGGAAGAAAGAAAGGGAGGGAGAGAGGAAGGAAGAAGGAAGGAAGGAAGGAAGGAAGAAGAAGGGAGGGGGAAGGAAGGGAGGGAGGCAGAAAGAAAGGAACAGAAAGAGAAAGAAGGAAGGGAGGGAGGGCAGAAAGAAGATGGAAGGAGAGAAAAAGAATAGGGAGGGTGAAAGAACAAAGAAGAAAAGAAATGAGATAGGAAGGAAAAAATGGTGGAAGAACAGAAGGAAAGAGGAAAGGAAGGAGATAGGAAGAAAGAAAGAAAGAAAGAAAGAAAGAAAGAAAGGGGGCAGGGAGGGAGGGAGGGAGGAAGAAGGGAGGAAAGGATGGAATGAAGGAGGAAGAAAGAAACAGAAAGAGAAGGAAGGAATGGAATGGAAAGGAAAAGAAAGGATGGAGCGAAGGAGGAAGGAAGAAAGAAAGGCCGACCCGGGAGGGCAAGGGCGCCTTCCAGCTCCTGGCCTTCGCCGCGCCTCTCCCGCTACCGGCCCCCAGCAAGCGGGGCAGAGGCGGGCAGCGGAGGGCCCCGCCGGCCCCTGGCCCGAGCGAAGGGGCTTAGGCGCCGGGGGGGGAGCAGCGGCGCTCCAAAGCCCCTCCGGACCTGCCGATCGGCGAGGAGCGCCGCTGCCCCCCC
>NW_015389254.1:176616-184695 GCF_001527695.2 Protobothrops mucrosquamatus
GCCCCACGGGCGGGCGGGGCCGGGAGCTGCTTGCTTGAGGCGGCGGCGCCTCTCCCGTGCGGCCCCCCCCGGGACACCCCCCCGGCTGAGCCGCCTTCCAGGCCCCCCGAAAGCCCCCCCCCAGAAGCGCTCCCCCCGGGACTCTGCGCCCCGGGAGCGGCGGGGGAGCCCGGCAGCCCTTCGCTTCCGCCCCCAAAGCCCGGGTGGCCGGCTGGGCGCGATGGGCACTGTAGTCGCAGAGCTCCGGGCTGGGAGCGGCTGCTGGGTAGCGGATGGGCCGGGCTGCACTCGGGTCGTTTCCGATCTCCGTCGCGTTTCCCGGGGCTGCGCGGGCTGAGCGGCCGAGGCGGGGAGGCGGGGGAGGCCGGGCGAGCGGGGGCGGCGTCCTCGGCGCTCTCGGGGGCTCGCGGAGCCTTTGTGGACCGAGCAGGGAACCGGTTAACGAGGCCGGCAGACCAGGTGAACTTGCTCCCCGGTTGGGTCATGAAACGTCTGGAAGGGAACCGCCACGATCCAGAGATTCCCTGGCGCAAAGTTTGTGCCAAGCCGGAAGAGCCAGACACGCACCGCACAACCAACTTATCTGAAGTGACTCCTGCCTGACACCTGCCCCACACACACAGACACAGACACACACACTGACTCCTGCCTGCCACCTGCCACACACACACACACACACACACACACACACACACACACACAAATTTCACCACCCTTTGTTGATAAGGCTTGAAAACCTCTTTCCTGGCTCTGCTTCCTGCTTGGCCAGGAGGAAATCCAGGCTTTAATACTCCCAGAAGGGGGGGAGGGGGGAGAGAGAGAAAGTGGGAAGGGCCAGACACGGGAGACCCTCCCCCTGCCAAGCAAGACCCTCTGCTCAGTCTCCTGGTTGAAGCCCCTTTGACCTAACCAGGTCTCCTGCCTTCCCACTTAGAGTAGAATATTGAATTTCAGCATGAGGTGGTCCCTTTCCCCCAAGGCTCCGGCAATTTCAACTCCTTCTATCACTTCTTCTCTATTAGTAAGAATTAGCTCCAGTGTAGCTTTACTTCTAGTTTTCTCCTCCACCTTTTGGGGGACAAAATTGTCAGCTAAGTTGGTTAGGAATCTGTTTGATCTTCCACTTGGTGCAGAGTTTGTCTCCCAGTTGATTTCAGGGTAGTTTAATAATAATAATAATAATAATAATAATAACAACAACAACAACAGTAGTAGTAGTAGTAGTAGTAGTAGTAGTAGTAGTAGTAGTAGTAGTAGTAAAGTTGAAAGGGACCTTGGAGGTCATCTAGTCCAACCCCCTGCTCAGGCAGGACACAGATGGCTGTCCAGTCTCTTCTTAAAAACTTCCAGTGTTGGAGCATTCACCGCTTCTGGAGGCAGGTGGTTCCACTGGTTAATTGTTCTAACTGTCAGGAAGTTTCTCCTTAGTTCCAGGTTGCTTCTCTCCTTGATTAGTTTCCATCCGTTGCTTCTTGTCCTGCCTTCAGGCGCTTTGGAGAATAGCTTGACTCCCTCTTCTTTGGGGCAGCCCCTGAGATATTGGAACACTGCTATCATGTCCCCCCTCGTCCTTCTCTTCATTAAGCTAGACATCCCCAATTCCAGCAGCCGTTCCTTATATGCTTAGTTGAAGTCTCCCATTACTTCAAATATAGTTGAGGTCTCCCATTACTACTGTGGTGTGCTTCCTATATACTGTTTGTTAACCGGTTGGCAAAGAGTCCATCTATTTCTTCTGATTGGTTCAATGGCCTGTAGTATACCCCTATGGCAAGGGTAGGCAACCTTGGCCCTTTTATGACTCGTGGACTTCAACTCCCAGAATTCCTGAGCCAGCAAAGCTGGCTCAGGAATTCTGGGAGTTGAAGTCCACGAGTCATAAAAGGGCCAAGGTTGCCTACCCCTGCCTAAGGCAATGTCACTTTTTTCTTCTTTTATGTTGACCCATATAGATTCTGCAAGGGTTTTATCTTTGATCAGGTGCATTTCGGTAGATAGGTAGCGTTCTCTTACATAGAGTGCAACTTAGTTTCAACTGATTTACAGATTTTATTTAAAAAAGAGGTCTGTAATTTTGGGGACCCGAGAGGTGCATGCAGAAGCCCAGAGCCCCCCAAAAACCGCCCCACTGCCTAGAGTCCGTCCTTTCCCCTCTAGCCCTGCCACGCCAGCCAGACCTTTCTTCTGGGTTTCGCCACCAGAGCTGGGGGGGGGGAGCGTTTTTCTTCGAGCGAAGACTGAATTGTGCAAAAAGTAACCCGAATCTCTTCTCTCCACTCTATTCCCCCCAAAAGAGCTCCGAGGAGCTGCCCAAAGTGGAAACATCGCCGGTTCTGCGCACCCTGTGGAAGGGCCCCCATCTGCCCTCCCCCCCTTTTCTGTTGGGGGCACAGCAAGCAGATTGGGGTGGGCGAAGGGGGGGCATGAACTGCCCTGAGACCAACTTGGGAAAGGAGCCTCAGGACAGACGGGGCACCCCCAGCCGCCCGGGAGGGATTGATCCCATGCCATGAGGATGGCATCACCCCCCCCCATAGAGAGATTCCTCCAGGAGGGTGGAAGCTGGTCCTTCAGAGCTCCCAACGGTCAGTCCCGCGGTCCCCTTTCACCCTGGCGACCGGTCTTCGTCCCCTTCCTCTTTTCCTTCCCGCTTTGCCAGCCTGAGGGGCTTTCCCGAAGGGCAGCTGGGTCTGCCATCCGGTGTCCGAATCCCATTCTCCACGGCCAGGGCTGGGCTTCGGGCCCCCAGTCAAAGAATCGTGGAGGGCTCGCTCCGATCGGAGTCGAAGGTCTGGATCTGAGCCTTGAGATGGGAGAGCTTCTTCTTGAGATAGTCACAGCGCTCCTGCTTCTCCAGGAAGGAGGGGTCCTGGGGAGGGACGGGGGGGGACGGGGGGGCAGAGGAAGGAGGGTTGGTCTTAAGGCCGATGCTGCCACTGGCACCAAAAAGCATTCGGCCTCCCTAATTTTAACTCTTTTCTATTACAGGTAGTCCTCGTCTTATAACCAAAATTTTTTGTTGCTCAATGGGACAGCCATTCAGTGAGTTTTGCCCCCATTTTACAGACCTTTCTTGCCTCAGTTGTTAAGTGGGTCACTGCAGTTGTTCAGTTACTAACACGGCTGTTAAAAGTGAATTTTGCTTCCCCTCCCCCCCCCGTTGGCTTTGCTTGGCAGAAGGTCGCAAAATGGGGTCACATGACCCAGGGACGCTGCGACCGTCATAAATACGAGTCAGCTGTCAAGGGTCCGAATGTAAATCATGTGACCCTGGGGATGCAGCAACGGTCGTAAGTGTGAAAATCGGTCACAAGTCATTTTTTCCGTGCTGTTGTACCTTTGAATGGTCACTAAAGAAGAGATTGGACAGTCACTTGTCTGAGATGGTATAGGGTCTCCTGCTTCAGCAGGGGGCTGGACTAGAAGACCTCCAAGGTCCCTTCCAGCTCTATTCTATTCTATTCTATTCTGTTCTGTTCTGTTCTGTTCTGTTCTGTTCTGTTCTATCATTGTTCTGTTCTGTTCTATTATTCTCTTCTCTTCTCTTCTATATTTCTATTCTGTTCTGTTCTGTTCTATTCTATATTTCTATTCTATTCTATTCTGTTCTATATTTCTATTCTATTCTATTTCTATATTTCTATTCTATTCTATTCTATTCTGTTCTATATTTCTATTCTATTCTCTTCTATATTTCTATTCTATTCTGTTCTGTTCTATTCTATATTTCTATTCTATTCTATTCTGTTCTGTTCTGTTCTGTTCTAGTCTATATTTCTCTTCTCTTCTCTTCTCTTCTCTTCTCTTCTCTTCTCTTCTATTCTATTCTATTCTATTCTATTCTATTCTAAACCATTACTAAGTTGAGAGCTACTTGTACCCTTGTCCCAGATGCAAAAAACAGCCTTTCACACATTCAGGGTCTGCAGCCCCCAGACCCAAATAGGCCAGGAGCAACGGCATTGGGCATTGCCCAAACCTGCCAGGAGGGGGGGGAAGAAGGGCTGCCCTTTGCGGGTGCAGGGGGAGATGAGGCTACCTCAGTAGGGCAGGCAGCTCCCCCACCCTCCATGGGAGACCCCCTCCCCATGAAGCCCCGGCCATTGAGTAACTGGGAAAACAGCCCCGCCCCCACTCTTACCTTCTTCTTGCCTCTGTACGTCCGCCAGACAGCCGAGAGGCGGCCTTGCTCCTGCAGAGGAGAAGAGGGGTTCGGCTCCTTCAGAGAAGCCCAGAGACCCTTCCCCACCATAGCAGGTTCAGGAAGGGAGCCAAGGGCCCATCCAGCCCCAGGGGGCATCGCCAGGAGACCTCCCCCAGGCTCTTTGGGTCAGGGGTGACGCAAAGCCCGAGTGGGGCAGCCCCTTAGCAGAACCACCCAGGGGAAGAACCGGGGGGGGAGGGTGTCTGTGGGTCCAGCTCTGCCCTCCGAGCCCGGCCCATAGCCGCTGCTCAGCGGCACCCAGGGCCTTGCAGGCTCAGTGGGAAGCAAAGGGGGCTGGGAAGACTTTGGGGGGGGGGTGGAAAGGCAGCTTTGCAACTACCCAGCAACCAAACGCCCCCCCCCGTGAAGAAAAGAGCTGAATTTCCTGCCAGGAGGGGGGAGTGAATGTGTTGAGTGCCATCGCAAATCACAACTACACAACTCCCTGTAGGTGCTCAGCCCCCATCCCCACAGAGGACCCCCCCCTCCCTCAGGGCATGGCCAGGAATCCATTTTCCTCTCAGCTGTTGCTTTCTGAATGTAATCCTTTTGGGGGGGGGGTAATTTTATTTGGGCTCCTGACCCCCCCCATCCCATCTGGGAGAGTGCCTCAAGTTCAAAGCCTATTGACCCACTTTGGACCCACAAAAACCATTGGGGGGGGGGGAAACCCCTGAAGTTGGCTGGGCAAGAATTGGTACATTCCTCTCTGACTCTCTCTGCCGAATTAATGTTGCCCCGACGGATGAAGTGGCTTGGATGAGCAACGAAAAGGTCTCCGATTCACCAAGTTTGGTCCAGTTGCCCTGATTCAACCTTTGGACACCTTTGGCCTGGACCCTTCATTGACCTAGTCAGACCAGGCGAAGGGATTGGCTGCTTTTCAAGCGTGAATGGCTGCCGTAGGCACGGAGCGTGCTGAATTCTGCACGTTAGAAGATGGTCCTGGTCCGTATTTGGAAAAGCTCTTTGGAAAACATGGGATCTACTTTAGCATTTATGATTTACTGAGCCTCTCCTTTTTTTTATAACTTAAATAAAGTTTGGTGTTCTTTACTCCACTGGACTAAGGCTCCTATTTCATTCTTTGTGAGATCGCTAGCACAGAGGTCCCCAACCTTGGCAACTTTAAGACTTGTGGACTTCAACTCCCAGAATTCCTCAGCCAGCCAAGCTGGCTGAGGAATTCTGGGAGTTGAAGTCCACAAGTCTTAAAGTTGCCAAGGTTGGGGACCCCTGCTTTCCCGAATAACAGAGTTGGGAGGGACCTTGGAAGTTTTCAACCGTCTGCTCAAGCAGGAGACCCTACACTATTCTGGACAAATGGCTGTCCAGTCTCCTCTTAAAAACCTCCAGTGTTGCAGCACCCATAACTTCTGGTGGCAAGTTGTTCCACTGGTTAATTGTTTTAACTGTCAGGAAGTTTCTCCTTAGTTCCAGGTTGCTTCTCTCCTTGATCAGTTTCCACCCGTTGCTTCTTGTCCTGCCTTCAGGGGCTTTGGAGAAGAGCTTGACTCCCTCTTCTTTGGGGCAGCCCCTGAGATATTGGAAGACTGCTATCCTGTCCCCCCTCGTCCTTCTCTTCATTAGACTAGACATACCCAATTCCAGCAACCGTTCCTTATATGTTTTGGCCTCCAGTCCCCTGATCATCTTTGTTGCTCTTCTCTGTACTCTTTCTAGAGTTTCAACATATTTTTTTTTACATCGTGGTGACCAAACCTGGCCCATATTTCGAGCAGCTCAGCATATACAGACTTGCATTTTAGGGAGACCTTTATTTGCCCTATCCTGAAGCACCAGGAAATTGCTCCTAATGTCCTATAATTATTTAGAGGAGGGTCCTAATTGTCTCACGGATACGTGCAAAGTCTGACCTCTCTGTTCTGCAGCTGGGCTGGCAATCTGGACATCAGGATCTCCAGCTCTTTAAATCTCTGCCTCGTGGCCTGGATTTCGCGGAAGAGCGCCTGGTACTCCAGGTATTGGTCCTTGAAGATGGCCTTGTACTTCTCGCGCTCGGTCGGACTCCCAATGGCCGGGTACCTCCTGTCCGGAGGAGAGAAAGGAAAGGGTCAACGTGAAAGCAGACCCTGCTTTTGGGGAGACTAATTCCATTTCTGCAGTTAACCCATCTGAATCTCAGAGAGTTCCAGGGCTGGGAGGGGGGCATCTGAGACCCCCCCAGAGAGATTGACCCTGCAGTTCCCTGGAGGGGGGGCTGGCTGCAAGCAGAAGTAGCGAGGTCCAGCCAGTGGGGAGCTGTAGAAAAGGCTGGAATTGGGCAGAGAGTCCAGCCTGGCTGGCATAGATTCTGGAGGTGGGCACCCTGCCCACACAGCCTCCTTCCTTCCAGGGCACCTTGAAATATCTTTCCCCCCCACTCAATTCCATAGGACATTAAGCCCTGGGGGCTTCCCTGGCAGACTCCGGAGGGAAGGGAGGGTTTAAAAAAACCTTTTGATACCCTCCTGTGGACGTAGCATCCTGAATCACCACCGGCCAATGGCTTCTGAGTGTGATTTGCAGGGGTCTCCAACCTTGGCAACTGTAAGACTTGTGGACTTCAACTCCCAGAATCCCCCAGCCAGCATGGAGAAAGTTGCCAAGGCTGGATGCCCCCGTCTTGGGCCAGAGTGTTTTTGATACTTGCATCAAATCAGATTAATAATAATAATAATAATAATAATAATAATAATAATAATAATAATAATAATAATAATAATAATAATAATAATAATAATAATAATAAAAAGTTGGAAGGAACCTTGGAGGTCATCTAGTCCAACCCCCTGCTCAGGCAGGAAACCCTATACCATTTCGGACAAATGGCTGTCCAGTCTCTTCTTAAAAACTTCCAGTGTTGGAGCATTCACCGCTTCTGGAGGCAGGTAGTTCCACTGGTTAATTGTTCTCACTGTCAGGAAGTTTCTCCTTAGTTCCAGGTTGCTTCTCTCCTTGATTAGTTTCCATCTGTTGCTTCTTGTCCTGCCCTCAGGTGCCTTGGAAAATAGCTTGACTCCCTCTTCTTTGGGGCAGCCCCTGAGATACTGGAAGGCTGCTATCGTGTCCCCCCTCGTCCTTCTCTTCATCAAACTAGACAGACCCAATTCCAGCAACCGTTCCTTATATGTTTTAGCCTCCAGTCCACTAATCATCTTTGTTGCTCTTCTCTGTACTCTTTCTAGAGTCTCAGCATCTTTTTTACATGGCGGTGACCAAAACTGGATGCAGTATTCCAAGTGGGGCCTTACCAAGGCATTGTAAAGTGGTATTAATACTTCACGTGATCTTGACTCTATCCCTCTGTTAATGCAGCCCAGCACTGTGTTGGCTTTTTGGGCAGCTGCAGCACACGGCTGGCTCCTATTTAGGTGATTGTCCACTTGGACTCCGAGGTCCCTCTCACAGTTACTACTGTTGAGCAAGGTGCCACCTATGCTGTACTTGTGCATTTAGTTTTTCTTGCCTAAATGTAGAACCTTACTTTCCCCCTTAATTAACTTGCACTGCTCCAAAATTTAAAATATTTTTCCTCTTTGGCTTATAAGCGTGAAAAAAGCAGCTGAAATGAACAAAAGTTAGGGCAAACCCCAAACTCTCTCTCCCTCTCCCTCTCTCTCTCCGGTACTTACACAATATAATCGGGGACGATAAGCGGGTCGGGGTTATGGCCCACCGGGATGGCCCCGTTCAGCACCTCTGGGCCTCCTTCCTCCGAGAACATGACGCGCCTGGAGACCCGGCCGGCTGGACGCCCCGTGCCCAGAGGGATCCTCCGGTGCTCAGGGGAACCGCCTTGCAGGAGAACCGGCTTCGGCTGGGGGGGGGGAAACAAAGAGATGGGGGGGAGGGCAGGTCCCAATATGCCCTCC
>NW_015389254.1:184820-187233 GCF_001527695.2 Protobothrops mucrosquamatus
GGGGGGGAGGGCAGGTCCCAATATGCCCTCCTTATCAGGAGGACATGACCCCTGCAGCCTTCTTAGCCCCAATCCTTTGCACCCAAGGTCAGATTCGCAACCGAGGGTGCCTGTCTGTTCACGGGGAAAGGGGGTGGGGGAAGTCCCCAGTTCCGGGCAACAGGGGACCTGTGGGGGAGGGGGGGCTCCCTGATTGCACTGGATACACTGGGAATTGTTTGAATTGAATGAAATACTTTATTTCGCCTAGTGTGGTTAAACACACAAGAAATTTATCTCCAGGACAGAAGCTTTCAGTGAGAAGAAGGAGGAGGAGAAGGAGGAGGAGGAGGAGGAGGAGGAGGAGAAGGGGAAGGAGAAGGAAGGAGGAGGAGGAGAAGGAGAAGGAGAAGGAGAAGGAAGAAGGAGGAGGAGGAGGAGGAGGAGGAGAAGGGGAAGGAGAAGGAAGAAGGAAGGAGGAGGAGGAGAAAAAGAAGACCAATAAAAGGGGAAGTAAAGAAGATAATAAGGATAAATAATAATAATGCAACAGCCACACTACATGGATTAATTAATAGACATTAAGCAGCACTGAGAGAACCGGCCATTCAGCAGAGAGACGACCAGTGGTAAAGGCCGTCTTTGTGTCTGGCTGTTTTGGCCTGCAATGCCCTGTACAGCGCCATCCTGAGGAGAGGAGTTGAAACAGCTGGTGTCCATGATATGAGGGGTCTGCAGGGGTCTCCCTCTGACCTGGACAGTATGCATCTCTCCATCCACATTGCACAGTCTCTCCCACAAGGGTGTGTGTGTGTGTGAGTGAGGGCTGCCACCCACCCAGGTCTCTTCCACCAATTTCCCTCCCTGGAGACGCCGACACCCAGGATGGCAACCAGGAGCCCCTGTGGATCTCCTGGAAGGTGGAGATTTCCCCCCCCCATGCCCCATCTATGCCCCATCCAGCAACCCCCCTCTCCACTGACACCCCCCCACCCCTTTTCCAGAGGGCTCTTACCGGGAGCAGCATCCTCCGGGCTGCTTCGCGACGCCACATCTTGAGGGAGACGAGGGAGCCCGTCAGGTACAGCACGGGGGTGAGGAAGAGGAAGGTCATGGCGGCCACCTGACCCCCTTCCACCCGGCACAGAGCCGTGAGGAGGGGGCCGTAGGCAAAGGCAGAGTAGCAGAGCCCACCCCGGTTGAGGTCGTTGACGTAGGCGATGGCGGCCGCCAGGTAGAGCAGGAACATGGACAGGTTGAGGGCAAACTCGGCCAGGGGCCACCAGTGGGAGCGGAGGAGGATGACCCTGTAGTGCGTGGTCACCCCCAGGGCCAGCAGGATGACCGTCAGCAGCCACACCAGGCTGACCACCACCAGCACAAAGGGGGTCATTGGGACGAAGGAGCCGTAGTCCATTCCGGGGAAGCCGTTGCCATAAAGCTGGGACCACTGATAGTCCTTCTGGATGTAGGCTGCCGTGCAGGCGAAGACCGTCCCACCCAAAAGGAGCTCCAGCCCCCCCAGCAGCCGCAGGAGGCCAGGCCAGGACTTCAGGTGGGCGTATTTATGGTCTCCATAGGCCTCCTGCTTCTCCTTATACGCCGGTGGAGCTGGGGAGGCCCCACCGTGGCTACCGACGGTCGTGGTCTTTCCAGACGTGGAAGAGGTGGTGGCATCTGAGAGGGGTTCCTTACCATCTCCCTCATCCTTCCTCTCACTACTGGTGGAACTGTCCCCCCCATCCAGGTTGGCTCTCTGAGGACCCTCCAAACCTGGTGGGGGGGTTGGGAATCTGGGGGGGTGGGCCAAGGGAGAGGGCTCTTGCGGGGGCCACCTCCACCACGTCCTGAAAGCGTTCTTCCAGGACGGAGGAAAGAAGCGTCGGATGGGCTTCAGAGAGGGCCCTCCTGGGTCCTGAGGTCCATCGGGGAAGGCTGGCCGGGCTGACCATTGGTAGGCACCAGGTGGGGAAGCAGCTGGAGAGCCGGACCAAGACTTGCGTCCAGAACTGGGGGTCCTCGGTGCCCCTGGGTGGAGAGGGCTGGAGGGAAGGCAGGGGTCTGCCCCCAGGTTCACGAGAGGCTGCCTCTCTGCCCCGGCTGAAAGAGGCTTCTCAACGGCCATTGATCCCCCCCTCCAGGCACCACCACGAAGTCTCCTGTGAGGAGGGGGTCTCTCTCTCTCTGCCCCCCCTCGTCCCTCGCAGCTTGGCTGAGTCTCGTCCTCAGGGCTGAAATGCTGATTTGGAAAAGAAAAAGAAATAGGAAAGGCTCGTCCTAGCAGGCAGATTCCTTCCTTGGGCCAACCCAATAAAGAAAGAAAGAAAGAAAGAAAGAAAGAAAGAAAGAAAGAAAGAAAGAAAGAAAGAAAGAAAGAAAGAAAGAAAGAAAGGAGGGAGGGAGGGAGGGAGGGAGGGAGGGAGGGAGGAAGGAA
>NW_015389254.1:190057-192427 GCF_001527695.2 Protobothrops mucrosquamatus
GGTTTTGGAGGCTTCGCCGGGGGACTCCTTAAACCGTAACTCCTATATGGATCTCTCTCTTCCTGTAAATGGTCTGGATTGCCTTTTAAGATAAGGATGCCGCAGGACATCAATACACAAGAAATTATTCATAGGGTCGGTTCATAAGCATTCCTGGCAGTCCTCCACTTACGACCGTTATTGGGACTAGAATTTCTGTAACTAAGCAAGGCAGTTTTGATTTTACGACCTTTTTTTTGCCATTGTGGTTATTAAGCAAATTACATGGTCATTAAGAGAATCTGGCTTCTCCCATTGACTTTGCTCGTCGGAAGCCAGCTGGGGAAGTCGTAAATGGCTTTAGGATGCCACCAGTACGTGCCCAGATTTTGATCATGGGGATGCTGTGACAGTCGTAAGTGCGAGAACCAATCGTAAGTCACTTATTTTCAGTGCCGTCGTTAACTTTGAGGGGTTGCTAAACAGTGGTTGTAAATTGAGGACTGCCTGAATATGAATCAACTCTCAAATCATTTTCATTTCATGATAATTTCTTATTATAATCAGGCGGAAAATATAAAACACCGCAGAAAAGTATGACTACATTTGCGCCGATTACAGAACGCTGCAAAGCGTGCAGTTGTGTTAGCTTAGTGCGTTTCTATTTCACACGAGGCTAAAAAACAAATTTGCAAACTTTATCTTGGTGTGAGAGTTACCTCTGATTTCGCTGAGATCCTTTGGGTGTTGTGTAATTCAGGGGTCCTCAACCGTGGCCACTTTAAGACTTGTGGACTTCCAACTCCCAGAATTCCTCAGCCAGCTTTGCTGGCTGAGGAATTCTGGGAGTTGTAGTCCACAAGTCTTAAAGTGGCCACGGTTGAGGACCCCTGATGTAATTAGGGATCTCAGCGTATAAGAGAGGGGAAAAAAGATGCAGATTCCCCGGAAGCGGCATTGAAGCAAAGAGAAATTCTTTCTTTGCCATCCTTAAACTTGCAGTTTGCCAGGATGCCCAAGGAGCCGGCTTGGCCAGGATTTCAAACCGATTTCACCCCAATCCACATTTTCCAGACTGGGGTGCAGGTGGAACCCGGCTGCCTTTCCAGTTACACGCTTCCCATTTACGCGATGCCCATTCTGGACTCCAAAAGTATCAAAAATGCATAGAAAAAGTATTCGTCAGGATCAAACTCATATAAAAATTGTGTATTCATGAGAAAGTACTTTTGAAATAAGCCTCTAAAAAATATTTCGGCGTGGTTTTATAAAAGGGACCAATGCGGAACGCAAAACAGAGAGACACGAAAGGAGCGGAGCGAAGTCCTGGGGGGTGATGGGTATCAGAAATGGTATCAGCCAAGACTTTCCCGGCAGGGATGGGACAAAAAGGGGAGGATCTCCGAGCGAGTTGCATCCTTCCCAAGAGGGGGGAGAGGTTAATATGGCCTTAATGGCTCAAACTGGAGTCCTAAGAAAGAAATCAGTTTATTCCCCTTTGGAAAATTGTGATATAGGAAGGAGCCGGAAGGAATCTGTGAATCTAATCAGCTGTCCCCCCCCCACCACATACATTCCTCTTCCCGGGAATTTTAGGAGCAAATCTGTGCAGGTGTTTCCTCTCCTGTGTGTGCCCCCCCCCCAAAATACCTAATGTTCACCCTCTGCTCCAGTAACTGACCCTCACAATCCCAATTCAAATCCAGCTGTTGGACAGTGGGTGCTGTGAAGGATTTGATGGTTGCCCTCAATCCTATGGACCGCTGAGTGACACACACACACACAGAACCTTCACCATCAGTCCAGCCTCTGCTGTAGGCAACTGACAAGGACAGGAGAACCGCCTAAACAGGGCAGATCCCCAAACAGGGGCAGGGGGGGAGTTTTCTATGCGAAACTAGCTAAAAGGGTTAAAATTGTGTTTCCCGGGAGGAGTTGAGGATGTGAGTGCGTGTGTGAGAGGGGGATTGTGTGCTGGGAGAGTCCAACTAGGTTTTAGGTCCCCCAGAGGGATTGTGAACATGCAGGCTTTCTAAATCCAGTCAGCAATGAAAGGAGGATCCAGTGCTGGCTTTGGGGTGTGGGGTGCAGGCCAGGCTTCAGCCCAGAGAAGGGAGACCCTTCAGAGGACCCACCAATCCAGCAAGACCAAGGACGCGTCCCCTCGCCCTGCCTTAATCCAGACCAGGGGTAGGCCACCTCGGCTCTTTTATGACTGGTGGACTTCAACTCCCAGAATTCCTGAGCCAGCATGGGGGAACTATGGCCCCTTCATGACTCGTGGACTTCAACTGCCAGAATTCCTGAGCCAGCATGGGGAACTATGGCCCCCTCATGACTCGTGGACTTCAACTCCCAGAATTCCTGAGCCAGCATGAGGGAACTATGGCC